>NW_027395276.1:5520000-5575000 GCF_027580225.2 Misgurnus anguillicaudatus | reverse complement strand
CAGAAACAGAGAGAAAACCTTTTATTGTTTCTTTTTTAATCTGAGCGTATGCTGCCAATGAACAGAAGAGAAACTGTGTGACGTGTGGTGTATAGATGTGGATTTTCTCCTGCAGTTGTGTGTTTGTGTTTGTGTAGAGATGCACTGAATGTCAGTGTTCTGGCGACCACAAACCTTTAGTCCTGTAAGTGCAATATTAACAGTAGTGAATGTCTCTGTGGACACATGTGACTGAATCACTTCAGTATTTTCCCTCTGCGTGAAGATGATTCCATCTGTGGAACATCAGGGGCCTTCAGAAAAACTAAAACTGAACTTTACAACATGTGTGTGTGTGTGCGTGTGCATGTTTGCTTACAATATTAATACTTCAATATTCTAGGTGAAGAATAAATCCTACTTTGACAACTGTTAAGGGATATTTCACACACACAAAAAAAAATTGTGTCATTATTTACTCCTCGTGTTGTTTTAAGATCTGTATGAGGTTTTTATTCTGTTGAGCACTAAAGAGGATATTTTGATAAGTGATGGTAAGCACACAGTAGACTTTACCCATTGAAAACAATACTATGGAGGGTCAATAGGTACCAACAACTGTTTGCTTGCCATAAATGATCAAAATATCTGCTTTTGTGTTCAACAGAAAAAAAAGACATTTCTACAGGTTTGTAACAGAATGAGGATGAGTAAATGATGACAGGACTTTTATTTTTGGGTGAACTGTCCCTTTAAGATTTGTTTTTGCATTCTGTCATTATAGTCATGACTGTAAAGATGAACATGTGCTGGAGATTTGTGTTTATTGTCATGATAATAATGTCACAGTGTCAGAAATCTTAATTGTCTTCAGGCAAGCAGTGTCACAGTGACTCACAAGATTGAGATTGACACTTTAACTACTTAGTGACTAAACCAAAGGAACATCATGTGCCCTATGACAGAGATAGTACATTGTTCATATGTATTGAGTGTTTGTGTGTTTCTCATCCCTTGTGAAGCTGTGTGTGTTTGTTGTAATTTGTCTAGCTCATGTTTTGCTTTAAACCTGATGTCAGCAGGTTTGTGTGCGAGTTAGATTTAGGGTGTAGTTAAGGTGATTAGGACTTGCAAAACAATTAATCGTGACTAATCGTTTGCAGAATTAAAGTTTTACTTTACATCATGTATGTGTGGTGTAGTGTGTATAATAATGATGTGTATATGAAGAGTTTCGTTGCAAAACGAGATAACCACCGTTTTTTTAATTGTACAGAAACCTTGTTTTTTGATTGTGCATTCCAATTAATTTTAATGCAACTGCAGTTGGTTTGTTTTGATTTAAACATTCATAACTTAAAAAATACAGCTAAGTAGCACCATAAAACAAAATAATAACATGATAACATAATAATAAACATGTTTTGACAAAAATGTTAAAACGAATTTATCTCGTTTTGCAACAAACTCTTCATATATAAATACATGCATGTATACTTTTAAGGAAAATATTTAAATATTTATATATAATATAAATTGTATATAAATATATAAATGTATATACACATGTAAAATATTTCCTAAATATATAATTATTATGCACAGTACACACACATATATATGATGTACACTCTTCTGCAAATCATTAATCGTGATTGTTTTGCAGCTCTTAAACTCATTATTCTGCTATGACAGCTAATGTGTTTATGAGAGGTCAACACCATTAAGAATGATCTTTCTCCAGAGATTACATTTCAAACTCGATCAAAAATACCTGAATTTGATCATCCAGGTGTATGAACTGAACTCTACAGATGATGGTGATGATTGTGCATATGTACTGTATGTAATGTATGTATGTATCAGTCACGTGGTCTATATGCTGCCTGTGATTTGTGTTTATAATCCTTAAGTGCCTAAGGAAACTATACATATGAACAAACCGACTTCATCTTCTGATGATATATTACTGTTATGAAGACTTCAAAGGGAAAGAGTGGGTGGTATCAAATATTTGGGTCAGGTTTGGTCTTAAAGGAATAGATCAGCCAAATGTGTCAATTCTGTCACTTTCAGCTCATTTTAAACCAGTACTGAATGTCTTCCTTCATCAAAGCTATCTCTGAAGATACCCTCTCTGTTTGATGTGGAGTCAAGAAATATCTAAACATTAAAAGGTGAATATGAGACAAAAGTGTTGCATTTGATTTTTCATCTGATTTTTTTTATCAACTCAATGGATGTGTATTTTAATTCTTCTATCTGATGTATTCAATCTCTTCACACATGATAAGCAGTGATTGTGTAGTATCAGCAGTTTAACACACATGTGTACATCAGGATGAAAGGTTGTTGTTGTTGTTTGTTGGTAAAGCATGAATGAGTTCAAACAAAATGTTATTGTACTTTTGCCTCATATTCATCTTGTCTTGACTCACAGCAAACAGAGCAGTGATGTTTGTCATTCTTATTTGTGAATGATGACGGTGTTTATCTTTGAGTGAACGCTTACTTTAATTGATGTTTTATTTACAGACATTTTAAAGGTCAAACTTTAGAGACAGTATTACAGATTTAACCTGGTCATTTAGATATTTTATATGATGTGATCAAGAGGAATGAATTACAGCCTTTATTATTGCCTAGAAACAAGATGAAATCTAATGCAATGACATTACGTTCAGAGAGATTTACTAGTGACTGTAATGATCATTTCTGGGGCCACAGTATTCATTATTCATATGTGAAGAATATCATCTCTTAATTATTTCATAAATGTTTTTAAAATCCTGATCTTGTACTAACCAGACAATCACACAATACTAACGCACAATGACTTTAATCCAATACTTGGCCTTAAATTCATTTGAAATATTAACTAACCTAGTATAAAAATATTGAACTTTTTCATTTTGAAATTAAAGATCTGATGGCACAAGAAGTTTAATTGAAACCTAATGTACACCAGAAATCTATATTTATTCATTTAAAGATAACATGAGTTCAAATTTGATAGATTTTTTTCTGAAAGTTGCATTTATTTGTGATTTAATACATGATTAGGATAAATGGAGGATATGATGTTTGTGGATCTCACAGTAATGTTTTGATTAATGAGTTTTAAACAGATCTAAAGTACTTCAATCTTTTTGTTCAGAACATCAAAAAACAAATGTACAATGTTTTTGTAAATGTTGTGCCAAATGATGAATGTACATTAAACTTATAATGTTGTAATAAAGTTTTGCTCAGTTTTATTTTTTATTGCTAGATTTAAACAAGCTCAGTAAAATATTCAAATAATGTGAATTAAAAGCCGTTTATAAACGATATGTCCTCTAGATGGCGCTATATATTCACGCTTCGAAAAATGTTTTATAACAACGTAACAGTGAATATTTTATTTAATAATATGATTTATATACAAAACTTAAAGTCCTGTCTGCAGTAAAGCTACAGAACATTTTTACCTTTGAAATGTGGTTTGTTTTACACACAGTAGCGCTGTCATGTATGAATATACTTTATTGAATATTGTTCCTACATCAACCTGATTTTCTGTCACTGTGTAGCTGAATGTATCTCAGTTTGGGTTTATAGTATTCAATTCTTTACACAGAAGTTTTTTATTCCAGAATCTGAGGAATGTTTTTGTAATAGCCTATAAAATGTGATAAATTATTTAGTTATTGTTTATCATGTCAAACAGATGTGTTTTGATTTTAATGCTTTTCAGAAATACTTTTTCCTATTCAACTTAAATTCTGATTCTGGAAGTCAAATGAACAAAAACCACTGAGATGCACAAAAACTGTGTCGATGTATCTACATGTATTCAAATAGCATCTAAATAACACAGCACCATCAACTGCACACTTGATTCTCTCTCTCTCTCTCTCTCTCTCTCTCTCTCTCTCTCTCTCTACATATAGCATGATGTTTATTGGCTCACTGCATCTCACAGGAAGTGATATCACAGCAATGAATCATGCAGCTGATTGGAGGATGTCACAGGCACGTGTCCAAGCTGAAGGTAAATGTTTTTTATTTTATTATTTAAAGGGCCAACGCAACAAACATTTGAATAGAAATGCTACTACATTTGAAAATCATTTAAATAGTAAGTCATGTTTTCATATTAATTCTTAAACAGACATTCTAAGATTGGTTTAAAATATTTAAATCTGTTTACAAATGAGCTATTATAATCTAAAACCATATTTAATGAGAATTATTATAGCAAACAAAATATTTCCTATACAGAAGAGATTTCATTTTTATTCTTTCTCTTTACCAATCAAAAACGGTAAGTATGAAATGCATTTAATCAGTTATTTTAGGACGACATTTTGAAATATTAATGTGTTATAAATGTGTGTGTGTATTATATGACGACAATGCGATTTTTAGGAAAATATAATAATTTCCAAAATGATAGATTTTTGAACAGGAAAAACTTTAAAAATGAAATAGCTTATATTGTATTGTGCAATTATAATTATAACGTTATTTACTCAGTATTCTCTCCCAGTGTCTAATCTTTTAATCAGATCAAAAGAATCGGCTCAGAGAAACGACTCTGTCTGATACAATATTTTCTTACACACATTCCAAGGAGTGCAGAATCACGCAGACTACAGAAAAGAGGAGGAACTTTATTCACGACTTTCTGTCGCTGTATAGTTTACTTGATGATGTCATACACACACTGACACACTGCCCACTGATGATGTCATACACACACTGACACACTGCCCACTGATGATGTCATACACACACTGACACACTACCCACTGATGATGTCATACACACACTGACCGATCTGTGCAGCGACGCATGACGTCAAACTATAGCAACATACTGTACACATAGCACATAAAATCAGATCTTATATATGCTTTATTAATTTAATGTAACTCATGTACACAAAGATGATAAAAGACAAGAATCACATGAGGGTCATTAAATGCATTTTCACCTTTAGAGGTTTGAAGTAATTATTTACAGATCGTTTTATTCATACTAAACACTTGAATAAATAATTGTGTGAGAAATAATGTTCAAAACATTCAGCTGATGTTATGCTGTGGAGTCCAATACTAATAAAATAACAGCAGGTGCATCTTTAGATGATAAATTCATCTGTGTGAGAGCTGATGGTGTTTATAAATAAAAGGCATAAATACATTCAGAAGAATTAAGAATGACATGTTCACTGTAAAACTCATGTTGGGTTTGTTTCCATCACCGCTGAAGAAGATGTGATGCTGTTGTCAGTCTTCAGGACTCTGATCAATGTGAGTTTGTCTGTCACATCTGAACTGCAGGAAAAAACAAAAAACTTCATGTCAGTCAATAATAACTTTCATACTTCTCTATAAAATCATGTTACAAGAAAATCCTGCTAATCTCTGATACAAAACTTTGAGGTCACCAGACTCTTTGTGTGTCTGTGGATGAATTATGAAAGCATGTTTTAGGTTAGGTTACCGTTTGACTTTAAATGACAGATAAAGTGTTAGATATCTTCTGAAACTCAAGAGGAGATATGTCAGATTATTACTCTCCATTTCATGTCATTGCTTTCTAGGAGACACGAGTGAGGCATTATATGTTTTCCTCTCTGCTGTTATATAGTCTATAATGGTTCTGAAACTGGGGCCGTGAGATGGTGCCAGGGGGGCTCCAGTTTAATGACATTTTGGGGAAAAAAATGAATTTATTATCAATTCTGCGTAATTAAACCTCAGAAACAATAAGGCTACTAACCAACAGCACTACATTGTATAATTTAATATGTTTTGTTTAGTTCAAGTTTTAAGATTTGGAATGTTTTATGTCGTAAATTTTCTTTGGGGGACCACGAAGGGATGCACTGTCAAAAAAGATTCTTCCATCTACACAACCTTATGTTGTCATGTTGTATTCTGAGTCATCTTCTGTTTCGTCTCTTTCAGCTAGACTATTGTGGATCTTGATGAGCTTCAACTTCAAATCTGATCAAATATCAGAGCACATATCCAACAGGACTACATGGCATATATGAATGTGTTTGGTGTGCATTTGTATGTTTTTGGGCTAAGAGATTTCTGTCAGTTTATTACTTCATCTACACATTCATAAAGCACTTTAAGACAAAGTTAAAGAGGTTTCATTGTGTGCAATGGGAGGTCTGGTTTATGATGACATTATCATAAAACAGAAAAAAGCTGACACCAAGCAAAAACGAGGGCAACTATTTTAGTTTTTCTTCTCTTAGCTGACTGCTGAAGTGGAGAGCAGAAGTTTAACTCTTAAAGGAAAACCGTACGAAAGCGACAGATTGAACAGAAAGGAGCTTGTTCTCGCGTGTATTCCCTCCTCGACTGGATATTATGTCTAGTCAACAAAGACGTTGGTCCTCATTACAAATGCACGTCATTGGATCAAACCTGGACTGAGTTGTATTAAGAATCCGTGACTGAACTGTGAATGAGACTCGTGTTAAGAGAGCAACCGCCCAGAACCACATCACTGTGACGGCTACAGGTCAGAGGTCACTGCCTGTCTGTCTGATAAAACCCCCAACATCCTTTATTACATCAACACTATAGAAAAAACACGGAGGAAAATCTAGAATATTTCTACATTAAGCTGTTCATTCACAAACATAAATATTGAGATTATTCAGTATGTAAATGATAAAAGTGCACCGTTAACTCAGATATCATCTTTACTTAAACAATGACATAAACATCACTTAATATGTTTTGTACACATACTTTAAAAAAATCATAAAATATTAATTAAACTAAAACATTCAAGTGAAATGAACTTAAAGTGATCAGTACATGTTTTAAGACCCATAATCCTTTGTGCCTGAATATTGTGATTATTTATTCTTTATCACAGAGTAAAAACTGATAAAAACTGATAATTAAATATTTTCTAATAAAATGTCATGAGGTGGTTTCCCGGACAGGGATTATTTTAAGCCAGGACTAGACCTTAGTTTAATTAAGAAATATAACTAGTTTTGACAAACATGCCTTATTAAAAACATTACTTGTGTGCATTTTGAGTCAAAATAAAGGGCACTGATGTATTTTAAGATATGTGAGTGCAAGTTGTTTTCAGTTTGGACATTATTTTATTTTAGTCTAGGACTAGTCTAATCCCTGTCCGGGAAACCACACCTAAGAGGTTTAAATTCTAATATTATTAATGTTGTTTTATTGTAAATGATCACTTTGTGAAGTCATTGTTTAGGTGTTCAGTGTTTACTTCAGCACATTTTATTGTATTTCTCTCCAGACTTCGTGTCAAAAACACAGTTTGTGTGTGTGTTGCGGAGAATAAAGTCTAATAGTCAGTCATCAATATAACTAAAAGTAATAGAATTATAAATTATAAATCAACTTCAACTTAAGTTTAATGATATTGCTTAATTACTAGAAATTTTAATTGGAATTTTAAATGTACTTTAGTTTTAGTTCACATTACTTCATTTTTTAGGGCAACAACTTTTCTCAAATGTTTTAAATAAATTCAACTTGTCTGGGTACTTTCAAATAATCGTCACATTTTATTGAGATTACATTTTGAATACAAGACAAACATTTATAATGAACTGTGGATACTTGATCAGAAAAAATATATTAGTTTTTAGCCCTCGTATTGAATTTTAAACAAGCAAAAGTCTGTATGAGTGTTTTTTACACCAGAGTCTTTCATGTGAAGCGGGTCAAAGTGTTTCTGCTGATGTGTCAGCACCTTTGAGACGTTCAGCTCTGACAGAACCTTCAAACCCAGAACTTCTGTCTCTCAAGACTGTTTTTATAAACTCTTTATATTTTTCAAGATCTTTTTTAGGTATAAAGTTAGAAGCCAGGAGGCCAAATATAAAGCAGGTGTATATGTATGACAGATAAGATTTTCCTCTATGTTGTTCCTTCTGCCTTAACTTGAGTGTTTTTATGGGTTTACAGTAAATCATTTATTTTTTTAATGCATTTCTAGAGAGTATCTTGAGGTGGTTATGGGATCAAGAGTGTTCTGGAGCGGCAGGTGGATTTCTTGGACAGGACTTTAACTATGACAGCTGCAGGTATGACAGATAATATAAAGTTAATGCAGGTATTTATAAATGATGACCCACACTCACACTGAGACAACAGTAAAGCTAAATCTTTAATATATAAATATAATGTTAAATATTCATCCTAATACTACTTCACAAAACTGTATTTCATTCTGAACATAAACTCATTTATCAAATGGTTTCTCTATAATTCAAACCCAAAGCTGTGTGATTCATTTGCCTGACAGTAAAAGCAGGTGGTCCAGGTGTCCTGGTCTTCTGTTTTTAAAAATAATGCAACAATGAGACTGCAGAACTCTATACTGAACATCACTTTTACAAGCCTTTAAAGTTTTAGCAAGATTTAATAAAGAACTACAAATCTGGCTTTAAAGAACTACAAATCTGGCTTTAAAGAACTACAAACCAACAGCCGGGCAAAAGAAGAGACTGAAAGTGTTTTGCACAAAACTGAGATATAATGAGATATGATGTGTTGAGTCTAATAATTCAGCACATTTAATCTTTATTGTATATTCATTCATTTACTCTTTATTGTATATTCATTCTTGAGTTTCCTGCTCCTCAGACGTTTCTCTTGAGTTTTCAATAATCTCACATCACGTCTCGTCTTTAGAGCTTCAAAACAGATCCCGACTATTCTCTGATTTACTAAGATACTAAAGTTAGTCATCAAAACACCTAAAAATTAAAATGATATATTTGAATATATATATAATGATGTGGATAATTTTTAGCATAATGTAAGGTGTAAATGTTTTCCTGTAACGTCTGTGTGAAGTCAGTCGATGTGTGTCAGTATCACAGTATGGGTGTCTACATGAGATGAGACGTCTTCAGTATAAATACTGGGGGAGGTGAAGTGAATTCGCCTGTCGTCTGTCTTATAAAAGCCGTGTGAACTTGAGCAAACACAGAGCTCATTTGCATTTATTTTCAGACAGACAGGCCTGAGGTCAGTCACACAGACGAGGGCTCAGTTTTGACCTTGACCTTTAGGGTTTTTCTTCACCTGCCGCTGTGGCATTCAAGAGCTTTAGTGCATCAGTGGGCCGCGCCGTCTCTTCACCGTTCCCACGCTTTGCATCCAGCTTAATATTTAAGTTTCCAGCGTCTAGACTCATATTGTGAATGTCGACTACATTAATAATCACAAGAACTGCTCCAATGGATGACACGTCGTACTGTTGGCTATTAATCCAGGACTGAAATCCAGTTTCTTCATTTAAGGAAAGCATGAGGGACATTCATAGACAAGAGGCCATGTGCTGGTTTTCTTTTAGCTTCGTCTGTCAGAAGTGACTTTACATTGATAGACTCTTTTAATTAGGGGTGCACAGAAACTGATATTCAATTACATAAAATGACATCTTCTGATATCAATATATTAATCCTTGTTTCAAATGATTACGTCATAAAATACAAGAAGTGAACTACAATTCTGTTGTCATTGTCACCAAATTCATAATAATCACACAGTATGAGTTCTGATGTGTCTCGTTGTCAGCTTCATCCTTACTTATAATCTCTTACGACTCAACCAATGACCTGCTGGAGAAATAATCTCATTTTGAATCTCTGTGTGTTTTTTAGTCCATCTCAGCACATAAAAAGTAAAGTCCGCCTCTCTCTTCTGACTTCCTGTTTCTGCTCTGATCTGATTGGCTGCTCTGCCATCAGTGACATCATCATGGCTGTTTAGTTGTGCACGTGTGTGTGTGTGAATGGTTTTCAAACAGATTTTCATCATCAGTTAGCAGTATATGTGTTTCTCTTCAGACATATGTGCAGTCGTAGCCCAATATGCAAATGAACCTCACAGACACAGACAATCCAAACCAAACCCCCAACCCATCAACCAGCAGACATATGTGAACTATTTTTAATGGGTTTCATTTAAACCCAGACAGATTCAACCCCCAGCCCACCCCAAAATCTACCCCAGACATGAACCCCAAACCTCTCATGTTCAAGTACAGACTTCCCTCCCCCCAAAATCAAGTCTTTCTTCAGCTGGATAAAATAATCCCTGATCGACTGTGACCAGTAACCGAATGTTTGACGTAAGTTTACATTGCTAAGAGATCAGTGAATACACCGCTTATACAGTTTCATCAGACGCACGAGATACACGTCTGGAGTCGAACTTTACTTCCGGTTTCGTTTTTTTTTAATGGTCTGACTAGTTGCTAAACTGATCTCTTGAACAAATGCCTCGTCAAAAATCACAAATATCTTGGTTCCCTATGTAATCGATGTGTTGTTTTTTTGCTTGTTATATAAATAAACTACATTTAAAGAACTTTGTTGCTATTTATTTATTTATTTGTAGTTGTTTTTTACTGCAAGTAGAAGAACACAAAAATACTGATACAGTATCAAACAATCTTGGATGACATAGATACAATAAGTACAAAGAAGAATAGAAAGGCAATCATTGAAAACAAATAAAAAACAAAAACGTAAAATAAATACATAAATAAAAATAACATAAAATACATAGGTAATAAGCGACTTATGTAAAATTCATCAAATCATTATACAAATTCACAAATTTGACACTTTTTTGATTATTAATTTTTGTTAGTGTTATAATTAGGTAATTAAGATCACAAAGAAATTTTTAATTTGGGAACTGTTGGGTAAAATTTATGAATATAATATTTTGCCATTAAAATACACACATTTCCTATATATTCTATATTTTGCTTACAATGAGAAAAATAACAGAGTATATCACACATATTTAAATCTATGATCAGGTTGGATTTTGAACCCAGAAACTTTGATAAATCAGACCAAAATTCTTTTACAAGGGGGCAACTTTGTTGCTATTTATTCTTAGCGGAGTTTACCGGAAGTTACGTGCGAAACGCGACAGCCGCTTGTTTATGTTGTTACTGCTGAAACGGTCTGTAGATGTGTTTGATCAGAAATAAACCACAGCTACTGACCAATCAGAATCAAGGAGTGAAACTAACTGTTTAATAAATGATGATAAAACTCATCAATTTTTTAAAAAATTAACTAGTAGTGTCACCATTACTTATAGTCATACCAGTCATTAACAATGCCTCAGATCAGATCATTATAGAGATTCTTGAGTTAAGCCAGCCTAGCAACCACCATAGCAACCAGGTAACAGTATGATAAAAGCCATCTGAACACCTGAGCAACCACACATCACATAGATCACAATCATTTTAATATCATACCTGCACAAAACCTAAAAAAACCTGAATGTTTAATGTAGAGACATTTCTTTGTTTATTTTTGTTGTATATTGTAGGCTTATGTAAATGTTACATGTAAAGGCTTCTTAAATACACATTCATTTCAAAAGAAATCTAATGATGATGATTATGTGGTGTGTGTGAGAGTTGTAGTTGTGATTGTATTGAAATAATAATGCAGAATTCAGTTGATTGAAGAACAGGAATGGTGATGGTGAAGTTTGTTTTTAGTCTTATGACATGACGGATAAAATGTGAATGTTTGTATTAAATTTGATCTTAATTTTTCAAAGCTACAGGAGGACATCAAAGTCTTTCTTTTCCCACAAGAGAATAAACGCACACACAGAGTCCTACATCTCTGACAGCTTCTCTTTATAAATATAATAGTGTAGTGACAGAATTAGAAACTCATTTAGTGTCTCAGACCCAATTTATTTCAAGTTTTTACTTGAAGTTTGATTTCTTTTACTAGTCTGACATGAAGAGAAAGTTTCAGTCATGCTGAGATATCTCCTGAACAACAATGAGATGAAATGGAGAGCTAATGAGAAAAAGAGATTCTCTTCAGTCAGAGATCATTCATTTCAAAGCAATGACTCTACAGTTTTTCTGAATTGCTAAAACACTAAACCTCAATCTCTAAACCAAATTATAGCCGCCTAAATCCATTTGTCAAATCATGAACTCTTTTTTGCAAAACTTTAAACACAAACTTCTCACGAAAACACAGATTTTACACTGCAGTGCACTTGTTTTATAAATGTGACACAGAGACAGGCAAAACTTGAACACAACTACAACACAGTTCTCATCAAGCAAACACAACAACTCAAAATTCTACACACTTTTCTCTAATGGGACTTTTAACTTATTGTGTGGATTGTAAAGAGTCTGAGAGGCAGATGAAGAGTATGATGAAGAACAGGACACCAGAGACGATGCAACTTGCAAAAATTTGCAGTTAAATTGCTGACGTTTTACAAAATACAAGTGCTGCTTACACTGTAAAACCTAAAAGTTAACTCAACTCAAACCATTTAAGGAAACCGGTTGCATTAAACCATTTAAGTTTTAAAACACATACATTTGAGTACTGTGAACTTAAACAAATTGAATCATATGCAGTTATGCACTTATATTTAAGTTCACACTACTTTATAATATAAATGCATAATTGCACATGACTCAAGTTCAGAGTACTTAAATGTAGGTGTTTTAAAACTTAAATGGTTTAAGGCAACCGGTTTCCTTAAATGGTTGAGTTAAGTTGACTGTTAGGTTTTACAGAGTACAGTAATATTGAAAACTTACAGATACTTGCAGTACTTACAGTAAAGTATTCACTATATTACAATTGTCTATAAACCAGACCATGGAAAGATTTTTTTAAAAGGGTTGTTTTCACTATATACTTGATGCTTAGTCGTAACACACACATGTGTTTGAGCACACACTAAGTAAGAAGTAATGATGCTATATGAGACTCTGTGTTATGTATATTATGTCACGATTAGATTTTTACAGTGATTTTGAGGGATCTCATGTCCCGTTTATCAGTAAGTACAGCATCATTGCATGAACGCAATACCACTTTTCTCACTGTGATCCGGTTGAGTGATTGGCATGTTTGAAATCTGTGTTCACACACGTTATTAACTGCAATACATCTTAATGAAGGAAATGCAATTAGAATTTGTGAACGGCAGCACAGATGGCAAACGGCGAAAGTCACCGCCATCTTTTGGAGGGAAACGGCAAGGGGCGGCCATTTTCTTTGCTCTTGTGCCAAACAGATGCTCTTAATGTTAACAGACGGGTGAACGCTTGCATTAATGCCCACAGACAGCTTTTCATTTAAAAACAAAACAAGCAGACAAATACAGCCCATCTATCAACAGTACAAAAACATGACCAAAAGGCAAGATTTCTCTGTAGCAGAGACACGGATGCTTTCAGAAAAGTCTGGCATTGTTTTACATCTTTGTTTGTTGTGTCTAGTTTAATGTCTCGGTCCTGTAGGTTGATTTCTCATCATCTGTGAGGTTTGAAGATGAAATAATAATAATGACTTTTGACTTAATGGCAAATTCTAGTGCAGTTGTTGACATTGTTGATGCAGGAGATTCAAGCAAAAGTCTCCTTTTAAAAATGTGTTTAATTTAGCTATTTTATTCAGTGCTACAGGATTTACACGCTTACATACACATGAAGGGAACTCACCGTGATGTGATGCAGCGTTTAGTGCAGTGAATGAACAGACTGACCCTACATCAGTCTCTCTGGATTGATTTCTCTCTGTCTGTTCTGATGTGCTGTTGACCCGATCGGTGTCCTGAAGATCCACAGCAGCAGCTCATCTTTATATTACTGTGAACTGAGCCACAGAAGTGCAGAATACAGCTGGAGTGTCCTCGCTCGCCATCATCTGTTCTGTACATCTCTCCAGATAATCCTTCACGTCTGCCTGCAGATGAACACAAGAAGTTTCAGATGGATGGAAGTGCTTTATGTAAATAACTTCATTTTCTAAAGTGTGTGTGTGTGTGTGTGCGCGTGCGTTGCACTTGTTTGTGCTTTAACGTGTATAAATGTGTTTTATGTAAGAGATGATGTATTGTATGTTCAGAGAGTGAGTCCAGTCAACTGAAGAAGATATGTTGAATTGTTGATGTCTTATACTGTGTACACTACTTGGGTCAAATATAAACATATTCTTGGTTTATTTAATTTTTGTTCCTGTCATGGGCTGAAAATAACTAGCATGTTTTTAGAATCTATAGATTGACAGATTAGAGTAGATTAATACGATATTTAAAAGCTTTGAGAAGTAATTTCTTGGTGTGGTCTCATAATTCAGAAGATATGAAGAGGTTAAAATGAGATTAATACAGAGAGAAGAGAGATGTTTCTGGAGCAAAGAGTTTTAAATGTCTGCTTGTCTGTGTGAAGAGTTTGTGAAATGAATGTAATGTGTGTGATTAAGTGAAACACAACTGAACACATGGGGTTTTAAACTGTGGGTCACTCAGTGAGATGTGTGGTGGTGGTGGGTTGTGAAAAATCACTTGACTGTTGCAGTGAATGACACGAAAACAGTTTTGTCCAATTAAAGAAATGACAACCATTTTAAAAATACATTTGTGACCCTGGATCACAAAACCAGTCATAATTGTTTTGAAATGAAGATTTATACTTCTTTTATGGTTCATTACAATATTGGGCTGAGATACAACTCTTTGAAAATCTGGAATTTGCGGATGCAAAAAATCTAAATATTGAGAAAATTGGCTATAAAGTTGCATAAATACATTTTTGGATATATTTACTGAAATGAATGAAATATAACATGATCTAATGATTTGTGGCATAGAAAATGTATCATTTTGACCCATACAATGTATTTTTGGCTATTTCTACAAAATATACCCATGCAACTTATGGTAAAAAAAATGTAAATGGACTACATTTATATAGCGCTTTTAATAGACCTATGCCCACCCAAAGCGCTTTACAAATGGGTCACATTTCATATTTTATATTGTTACATACAATGAAAAGGAAACTCACTAATGTTTTCTAAAAAATAATAAATGTGTATTTATTTTTCTGCTTATTTCTTTAAAAAATCTTTTCATCTACATCCCACACTGTAAAAAATGCAGCATTTTTGTTAAATCAACATATATTTTGATGTTACTTGTACTTAACAAATTAAGTTAAACAATTTCAACTTTCAAGTTATGTCAACTGTTGTAGCCCCTTAACTATAACCCGTTCTGTATACGGAACCCCTGAGTTTACTTCAATATTTTGGATGTAAATTTGATCTAATCATGGCTTTATGTTTTTAGCATTTATGTCGTGAAACATTTACATTTTTACAAATTAATTTTTAGTTATTGCATCATTTTTAGCTATAACTGCTTTTCTGTTTAATATTTTCAGTGATAATTTTCTTCTTTAAAACAAGACTGAGATTAGACCAAAAAAAGCCAGAATTATATTTATTGGACAGTTCACATGTGTTTTCACCCCATACTCCTAAAATAAACTTAAAATAGTTGAATTGACTTACAAAACCAAGTTGTTCTATCTTAATGCTGCATTTTCTTAAGAGTGCATAGTGACGTAGTCTTCTTTATCATATAAAAAGAAACAAAGGAGATTTGGAGAAAGATGCTGAATGTGATATTGTGAGTCAGTTCTTGCTGAGGTAGATGAGTCAGATGAACACACACTGAAAAAAAAAATCCTTTCAATTTACGTAATTTTAATGTGTACATCGGTCCCACATGATCTGATTGTTTAAAACCAAAATAATTTTCTCAAATTAATTTTTATGTGTCAGACCAAAACATTTTAATTATTTTAAGTAGTCTAATAGAAATATGTTGACTCAAAGTGCTATTTCTCTTTACTCTAACACATTTATTTTGTAATGTTTAAGTAATTTTATTATGTAAGGGGACTAGATTTTCATCTCTAATTCCAACATGCTTTTTTAATGCTTATATTATGGGATTATGTAACTCTAAAGCAATTTCATTATGTCTCTGGCACCAGAATAATCATCCATAATTATCCAAATGTTATTTATTTCTTTTAAATACAAAATACATTTGCATTGGCATAAAAAGCAAAGAGTTTTGTACAAATGTTTAGTGATATTGAGGCAAACCACTGCTTTCAGATCATCAATTCATTTAAATCACTACACATTAATTCAATAACTGTCAATAACTATTACAACAATCAGCACATGCAGTACATACATAAAGGGGTAATTTCCCAAACAGGTTGTAGATTAATCCATGACTAGGCCCTAGTTATATTAGGATATTTTTACAAAAATAAAGTTTACAAACAAACCTACCTTACAAAAACAACACTGGAGTACATCTTTAGACAAAACAATGGCACTGATATATGGCATTGCAAAAGTCTGGGACTAGGAAAAGCCCCATCTGTGAAACTGACCCAAATGTTTAAAATAGTTACTATCACAGTAGATTTAGAAGTGCTAAAACACAAACACTGCATTCCAAAGAGACATGCAAAACAGTAAGTACTATTATTTATAAAATGGATTTACAAACTGGAAAATATCACTCCTTCAGAAAGTCAGAGCTACAGCATTTATAAACTGTTAAATCAAAGATTCAACAAAAACAAAATACAACAACCATTTCCAAAATCGACTCTGAGCAGCAAACTGTTAATGTATTAATAAGAGAAAACACTTAAAACAGATAAAAAATTCAAAAATGAGCAGCACAGTCTTTCTGATCCTTTCACTGAAAGAAACTGTTCGTTAAAGTTACTCTCAATGCAGTTTGGATTTCCTCAAAAATAAAGCGGAGATCAGGTTTAAGGCATACATCAGCTCAAACACGATGTTGCAACACCTTCATGGCTTCCAGGACTATACAAAGATCCTCTTCTTCATCACAAGAAGCATGTTGTTTGAGAGCACAAATCCCAACATTGGTGTCTTCAAATGACCTCACTGATGCTGACTTCATCCATGCCCTGTACAAAACAAACAAATGTAGTTAAAGAAACAGAAAAAAGGTTACTGTTACAATAAAAGTGTCATTGGAAATTAGTACAATGCAAACAAATATAAATGTAAGTATACAGACCCATGTGCATTGCCACAGCATGTTACAATTGGTAACAAATACATGGGTTACAAAGCAAGGCAGCTGCACTGTCCACTGCTCTTGGTTTGTGTGTGTGTGTGTGTGTGTGTGTGTGTGTGTGTTCACAAGGGATGCTCCGATCGATCGGCCGATAATGGCATTAAATGACTCGATCGGTGCTTGCTAAATCTGCCGATCTCATAAACCGATCTTTCTGTTTACTTTTGTCATCAAAAGGATCCTGAATGTGGCTGCAATTAAAGAATTTTTTTTACGTAGCACGAGCATTTTTACAACCTTTTGCTCATGTGCGGCGTGCAGATTTGTATGTCTCTCTTTGCCTTTACAGAGATATGCGTATTTTCTATGAGGACGTGCTCCGGTCAACAGCGCGAGGCGTCTTCACATCCCCATCAAACAGCGTATACAACACATATATATCACGGACAATTGCATCCTCATGCCAAAAGTCTCTTATTTGCATGCGTTTTAAAGTTTTGAGCTTTTAAACTTTTATTTTCCTCACAGCTGCTTGTCTGCGTTCAGCCGCCGCCCACACACACAGCAGCCTGTCATCTGTGCACGTGAACAGAGCGATCTCTCTCTCAGGTCTTAAAGCTGCAGTAACCTAATTTATCTCTCAATAAAATCACTCTCTGCTCTTGACTAAAGAACTTTTATACTTCATACGAATGCGTGTATATTTAATTAATACAGTAAAGTCTGAAGTGTTTTATTTTCAGTACTTTTAGGAGACATAAGCCTTTTTAAAGCCATATTAAATTTCTCTATGCAGAATAAATATTTGTTGTGCTTATTTATTTGAGTCACTATTAAAACAATAATATACCTAATTACTGCAAGTAATATAACAAAGGCAACATCCGTGGTATTATTTTATCTAGAAAAAAATGTAACAGTTACAGTCATCAAAGAGCTTGCATATCAGCTTTAAAAAAATCAGAATCGGTATTGGCCGATCACAAAGATTACAAATCGGTGATCGTATCGGCTGCAAAAATCCTGATCGGAGCATCCCTAGTGTTCACTACACTGGAATGAGTTAAATAAAGAGGCCACGTTTCGAGTGTGTGCTACCACACCTGACAATCACATCAAAAGTGAATTCTCTCATTTTCTCACTCTCATGTTGTTACAGACCTGTATAAATGTCTTTGTTCTGATAAACATGAAGGAAGATATTTATTTTGAGAAATGTTTGCAACCAAACTGTTCATGAGCCCCATTCACTTCAATAGTATTATATTTCCCCACTATGGAAGTGAATGGGGCTTATGATTGGTTTGGTTACAAACATTCCTCAAAATATCTTCCTTAGTGTTCAACAGAACAAAGACATTTATAAAGGTTTGTAACAACATGATAGGGAGTAAGTGATGAGAATTTTTATTTTTGGGTGAACTACCCCTTTAAATCTTCCCAGGTGTTTTAATGACCCTTGTGCCAAAAGATGTAACTAAAACATACTACATTTTCTGTACTTCCAACAATGTTTACACATTTTTATGTCTATGAATCTATATTACTTACTTCTGTCATTTGATCATTAATTGTTTGAAGTCTTTTTGCTAGCTGTCCTCCTTTCTGATAGAAGTGTTTCGTCAGGTTTTTGGATTGGAGGTCCAGGTGACACAGGAACATAAGACAGTAGTGATTCTTTTAAATTCAGCATTTATCTGAAAACAAATTAACCAACCATTGTATATTTGAGTACTGCGAGTAAAATAATAATAATTGTATATTAGTTACAAAAATAAGATTTAGCTCCTAACAGCAGTACAAAAGTGAAAGAAATGACTTACCAATGCTGTGTAGCGCATGAAAGGATGATGGACCTATAAGAGGAAATATTCAGAGGTGAAATCAAACATAACCTCAAATGATGAAGGTCACACATACACAGAACAATAATGAAATAAGTATTATATCTGTCATAGGACGCAATGTTGGACAAAATGAGATCTTAAAACAACAAGGTTCTCTTCTGAAAACGTCAGCTTTAAGGTGTGGCACTTCAAAGCGATTTTTTTTCAGTTAATATACCAGACGTCACGCGAGACATTTAAAAAGCTTTTTCTAATAGAATCAAGTGTTGCTCGTGGCGTAGCGAAGTCATGAATAACTGACGCGGGTCTGATAATCTGATTAAGCAGACGTTTGTTTCATACGCAATGTCATTATTAATTTAGTCAATTGATATCATCTGGTAAATTACTTACATGGATAACGTTACTCTGGACAGAATAACTTTTGGTTAGCGTTTTATTTGTCCTGAACCGTTTCCATAGAACAGCTGAGTAAAAAGTGCCTCAAAAGTCAACTCAAAGCTGACAGTTTTCAACTCGGATAAAACTACCAAACGTGAAATAACGTTAAACAGCTGACATTTTTAAAACGCTGTGTTTTTCTTTATGAGCTTGACTGACTGTTAACTTACTCCACCAACCTCCTCCAAACTAATATTTACTACAAGTCATTGCAATGGCTACATATTGTAAACAAAAATAGTCTATCTAGTGAAGATATATCACGTATGAAGCGAACATAAATAAATAATAGAACTTACTTTAATAACGTGGTATCCGTCTGAGAGAGTTCTTCTGACTGACTGACTGCGTTTTGGCGCCCAAAACAAACGATCTTTATTCTTCTTTTATGGCAGTTGATGTCCTTCTCATTGAGCTATACTGCCCCTGCTGCTCAGGAGGTGCCTTTTTGTGTGCAAACCCAATTTTATTGCTTTAAGTATTCAATTCAATCAATTTTAATCAATGTGAGAATAATGTGTTCATTTTACATTCAAACAAAACATTTTAATCCTAATCAATTAAATTATGTTTACACAAGGAATATAAATATTTTGTGTTGCATATACATGTTTATTTTATTTAAATTCAAAGACCCACTAAGTCCATTTTTTTCAGTGCAGGTGCACACAGAATAACACAACAGATCAGCATCTTCAATGAGTTTAATTCAGTGTAAAACATCATGTACTCTGATAAGAACTTTTGACCAGGACATACAATCCAAAAATGATCTTTACTGAAACCATACTGTGAACGTGAAGAAGGACTATAAACAACTAAGACACAGATCTCTAAAGATCCTTTGATTTAAACATTTGGAGAATATTTCTCAGCACCTTTATTTAAAAGAGTATAGAGGCTAAAGGTCAAGTTCATCCTGCTGAACATCTCTACTCATTCAGGGTTTTTCTTAAATCTATTGATTCTTACATTACAGTATTTCATGTTAAGTTCAAATGCATCATAAATCATCAATAATACCTGTTAATTCTGGCCTATTAATTCAGCAGTCATACATGTATCAGATAGGATTACTGCTGGTTCATGATAATCTGTCTGAAAAGCATCTGAAGCTGTGTTTGTCTAAGACAGTAATGAAAGAAGCGCACACACACCTGTCACTGTGAGGACTTTAAGAGTCGTCTGACACTCAGGGTGAGTTTTAAAGAGCTCTTCAGTACATCACATCACAATACAGACACAGATCATCGACTTGAACTAATTACAGAAGAACAACCTTCTTCATTACCATCTGAATTAGAGAAGAAAGAAAGAAAGAAAGAAAGAAAGAGAAACACACTGACTGGTATTTACTGAAAGAATGAGCTTGTGTTTGTGAATTTCAGAAAGATAAAGAAGAGTAAATAAGGCAGCGGTGAGTTAATTGAGCAGAACCGAGCGCCCTGTGGATACTTCAGAGGAGACCAAACACTGATGATCTGATCATTACTAAATATAAACCTGAATCAACAACACAGCAAAGAAACATGACATGACACAGAGTTTCAGCACAATAAACTCAAAGTAAGATCAACATTTTAAAAGCTTTCATTTCATTACCTCAAATGATCAACAATCTCTCACAAACACGTCTCAATGATATCTAAGGCTCAAACATGTCAAACTTAAATAGAAATTTATCAAACATATTTTTCCAGCTGTAGTACTTGCTAAAAGAAGAATTTTAGGATTTTCTTTCATCTGTTTTAATATTTATTGCATACATACACAGATCATGAGCTAATGCCTGTAAGAGTCAGGATAGTGATGAAGTGAGTGTTTAAACAAGATTTTTATGGTTTGTGCAATTTTTTTTTCTAGAATTGTAGAATGATGTCATTTTTAGATCTGCATGATAAAACATTTTCTAAAAGAGACATTCATGATATTCTGAACATTCCTACATTCAAAAGCGTCTCAGACTCAAATTCAAGGTTCAATGTGAATCTATCGTCTTTGACACACACACACGCACGCACGCACGCACTCACACACACACACACACGCACGCACGCACGCACGCACGCACGCACGCACGCACGCACGCACGCACGCACGCACGCACGCACACACACACACACACACACACACACACACACACACACACACACACGCACATTCACACGCACACACACACACACACACACACACACACACACACACACACACACACACACACACACACACGCACATTCACACGCACACACACACACACGCACTCACACACGCACACACACACACACACACACACACACACACACACACAGAGCTGGCCCCCTATTATTTAAACATAGGTCACAGATCTTATTGAATGTATTTCAGTCCGACATTCCAGCTAAGTTGCTATGTGTTCTGTTTTGTGTGTGTGTGTGTTTTCTTACATCACGAGGACCATCCGCTGATAATGATTCTGGTCATTTTAAAGGGATTTGTGTTATTTAAATATATATTATGCTATGTTATACATTTGAAGGAAATATTTGGTAAAAAATTAAGGCAAGTTTATTCTGATTTGTCATCATTAAAGTGTATTATATTCAAGGACATAACTTTTTTTATACACAGTTTAATTTGTCTCTCTCTCCCCTCAGACAGCTCATTAATTTGCACAACTTCAATATTCTTTCTTCTGTATATATTAGTGATGTGCTGTGACCCTCGCGGGCTGTTCAGTGTCTGACCGGCCGTGGGAAAAACTTACTCATTCATTTCACAGCTGCACACCACCAGCAGAGACCCGGACTCCCAGACCCCCCTCCCTACTCTCAGCCCCCCGACTCTAAACTCTCTCTCTCTCTTTATTCAGCATGATGCAGTCCTGCTCCCCATCATACATACACATCATTATTCAGGTTCTAGTTTGCATAGAAACGTAACAGAGGATTTATCTGGACCTCAAATGAAAAAATATTTTTTTATAAGCAAAACACTTTTTATCTCTGTAACTTCTGGTTTGTTTCTGTGGTGTGAGTCTGCGTGTATAACATATTTTTTGTTCTTTAATGCTAAAACAACACAAACTGAAATGAGACAAATGTGGTCAGAAAGAGGGTCTCAGTCTGTACAGTTCAGACCTTTAATTTACTGAAGTTCACCTCAAACTGCATAATGATAAGGGATAATATTGAAGTCATCTAGTGTTAAGGATTATGTTGAGAACACTTTCTTTGTGTAGTTAGAGAGCATTTGTTTATTTGCATTTTGTAACAAGACCAGAATTATGGTTTGAGGGAACACACATACTGATAAATGTATAGATTAACAGTCGGTCTAAATCACCGATGTAAATCAACACAGAACTAACCAACTGACTTTCACACAGATTAAACTTGACTATTGCTATCTGACCTGAGCTTATTTTTCTGTTCTAAAGGTCAATAAAAGTTTATTAGATCAGTTCCTCCTAAATAAATCATGCATTATCTGTTAATATATATGCATCTGTGTGCATTGTGTATAAAGTCTGTGTAGGCTTCAGAAGTTAAAGGTATAGAAACATGTTTTTATCACATTAGGTCAATGCAAGCGAGAAATTCATGAGGTGTGCAAACTTCATGAACCAGGTTGAAATATATGATAACAGCATGACACCATCCTCTTTCTGAAAGACATTCAGTGACTGTAGGATAAATCATAGATGGGTTTACCTGTACAGATAGTGACAGAGTTTAGTTTTCTTCATTTCTGTTCTCATGGACTGCTTTTCATTTTGATCTGCTGAAATAAACCACATGGAGAAAAATTAGAATTAAACTTTTTTCATTTCAACAAACGTAGTTCACGAGGATCATCCGCTGATAATGATTCTGATCATTTTAAAGGGATTTGTGTTATTTAAGACTTATTAATAATAATAAATAAGCTTGTAAAATACACTTACAAATCACACAAAATATCAGACTGACAGTAAATATGTGAATTACAATTTTGCACATTTTTAAACATTCAGTTTTGGGCACAAAACATTTTATATCTAAAGTGTTTTCTGCATGACTGGAAACATTGAGCTGATGGGATTAAATGCAACCCTTCAGTGTCATACTGTATATAACATCTGCTGTATACATGTCATTTGTGACAGATAAATGAAGTTCATTCATGAAACACATCAACAGTTGTTAAAGTAATCCCTGTTGTCTTAACATCTAAATGAACTGCTTTTCAAAGTACAAAACCTTTTATTATGATTCCATCAATGACAGTAAATAATTCTTTAAGTGTCAGATATACTGTCAGTCCTCAAAGTAACAACTATCTAACAGTAAATTAAATGTGCTGCATTCAAAGACATAAACAGGGCACATATTTCATATACAACAAACATTAGTAACAATAATACTCATAACACAAATAGTCCCTAGTGTTTCCAACACGTTTCCATGTAAAGATCGCTTTCAGCATATGTTTTATTATAGCAATACTGTATGTTACAATTCTCCTGATAGATAAACAGTGATGTTTGCTCTCAAACCCACATGACACCGAGACACAATGATGCTCTCCGTTAAACGCGTTCCCGGCGCGCACAAAACATACAGACACCGCGCGTATCCAGAACAAACAGTACAAAAGGCACGAGCATCAGTGTTAAAGGCCTTGACAGTATCAGCCATCCACCAAAAATAAATACAATCACACACTGTATCTCTAAAAGAAACGACTCAGAAGCGAGTGAATGTGTATGCATAGCATGAATTGCGCGATTGTGAATCTATCTATTCTATTCTATCGCTCGTGACGCGCTCGATCGTTTCTTCTCTTTAGCGCCACGTGCCCCGCACTCCTGTACAGCTCGTGTCAGTGGGATCAGTTTCTACTTTCGGTTCTCTAGCTTTATGATATTTCATAAACTCATACAGCTAGATAACCAAAGAGAAAAACTAACCCGTGCGTCTTAAAGGGGCCGCGGCGCTCGAGCTGATGCGCGTGTTTACGGTCACATGGCTGCAGTATTATCATCATCTGTGATGTGCTCATACACGAATGTTTATTTCCACAATACTGACTCATAAACAAGAACTAGCTTTTGATAAACTACAGAACTATCGTTTAATTGGTTATTTAATAAAACCTTCTCATACACAGGTAGATAAGTCAGATTCTAACAGATATTTCAGATCTTATATCATTTAGTGAATAAAGAAAACATCATCTATATTTCATTCATATTAAAGAATATAATAGAATTGTAGTTATAGTGCCATATTCACTTAATGAGTTTCTACTAAATTTCAGCTTGGAAAGTTACCTCAATTTCTGGCATTCAAATCTTCATTTTTAATATTTTCCGCGTGTTTTATAGAAATCCAACTTGTATTTAAAATAGGGCTTTAAAGCTTCACCTTATAACACTTACTGACTCACACCAGCATTGAAAGACAGCAAGTGTCCAAATGAATGGACCAGCCCAGTTTATGTGACCCCGCCTCTCTCTCTCTCTCTCTCTCTCTCTCACACACACACACACACACACACACACACACACACACACACACACACACACACACACACACACACACACACACACACACAAATACATTATATTTCCATGAAACAACATATCTAGAATAAATGTGCTTTAAAAATAATTTTACATTGGCAGCTTGCACATGATTCACAAACACACCTCACACATGATTGGCTACAGATCACCCAACAGTTTATTTTGCCTTAACCTCGTTCATTTCTTATTTTACGCAGACTCAAATTGTCTTCATTCATTCACATCTTGCTTTAAAATGTAATTTTGTATGTATTGTATTGTAATCCTTGGCTCGTGTTAAGAGACCTTTCATTTTAAGTTTATATCCAAGTTTTAAATATTTTAGATCACGACATAAAAGGATGACGTGACACATCATCACACCTAAACGAGTTTATATTCATAATGGAACAGTCCAGATATATGGTGGAGTCTACCATCCACTGCTATACATGACATCACACGCGCGCGCACGCACGCACGCACACAGCTAATATTATTTTATTAAACACGTGCTTTCTAAAGCTCTTTGTTAAAAATACCTAACATTACTCTGTGCTTGTAATATTTTTTAGTTCCCTTTATCTTTTGATCTATTTATATCCTCACTGGATGGATCATTTGATATTGAAGAGAATATATTTATCATTAATGTGGAACACACTCATTGACTTGAGCAGTTTTACATGTTTTAAACATTTTAAAATGAACATTAGATACTTTAGACACTGATGTAACAACTTACACAATTTGCTTGTGTAAAAGCCAGTTAGTGTCTTAAAAAGCAATCGGATGTAAATATGTAACATATTGGTAGCTAAAAAATAAAAAATAAATATTAAATATGTTTTACTGTGGCACTATAACAAGCTATATGTTATTCTAATCTAAATCTAAAAGTTTACTTTAATAGTTTTTTTTCTTTATGCATTTCGATTTATTACATATTACATTCCATATATTATCAAATTTAAATGTTTTTCTTTTAACACCGACACTCCAATGTGCTATCTCTGTTATTTTTAGAGTTATTTTTAGCTATTGATAAATTAACAGGTTTTAATGTCTTCGACTAACGGCCATATTTTTGTCTGTGAGATCTGTGTCGATTTTACAAATAACTTAATAAAATCAATTTCGAGTATTATTTAGCAGATGTCCCTTTATTTGTTTTTGTTTCGTGTAGATTTCATACATTTGGGCTACTATGATTCGATAAATGCTTACACAAATAGTCTTTTAAACATTGCCTCAGATTAATATAAAACATATTTTCCCTGAACCAGGAACGGTTTAGTTGTGAAAGTATTTTTCACACACTAGGTTAATTGTGTAAGACCTTGTTTTTCACGTTTCTGTCTTTCCATGTAAAATTACAAATAACAATACAGTTATTTGTTAAAATGTGCATATTAAAAAAAAACTAAAAATAATTAAAGCTAAAAAAACGGGCTTTAATAAAAATACTGCATAGTGACCTGGAGGTATCACACCACCTTGAAACAGCAAATAAAATGTACAAAAATAACAAAAAATAAACAAATAAACAAAATGACTAAAAAGAAACTGTAGAGACTTTGCCGAATGTATGTCTGTGTGCAGTATTGTCTCTGAATATACAGTATGCAGATTAGTCTGAAGGCCTCAGTGACACCTGCTGCTATAAAGCTTTATTACAATCATACAATCAGAATCAATTATGAGTCATTCAAACCTGCCTGCTTCTAAAACACTAATCAAAGAAAAGAATGTCAAATAAATGTCTGTTTTTATTATTAGTAAAGCATTTCAGCTGTTTTGAATCATTATTTATTTTAAACTAATTCAAATAAATATTACGAACAATATTAAAGTGTGACGAACGTTCAATTCCTAAACAGAACAGAAATAAATAAAGTAAATATTAAAACCTATTTTTTTAAAAAGATGCCTTTTAAAAAAATCTAACTAAAATGTATCTCCTCTTTTCTTGCAATAGTAAGGAAACAAAACTCATTATTCATCTGGCCTAAAGTCTTTTGTTCCCCCTCGAAAATATTCTCACCGAATAACCGTGTGAAAAAAATTACAAACAAGTGACCGAGAAAAATGAAGTCTAAAGAAAGAAGTCAACATCAAGTTCAACAACGAGCTGCTTCTCATTAACATGACAATATTGTCTGAGAGCAGCCAGGGGCCGCGTGCACGAGAGTCTGGCGACATTTTCCCAGGACCCGAACACACACACACACACACACACACACACACACACACACACACACACACACACACACACACACACACACACACACACACACACACACACACACACACACACACACACACACACAGTGCTGTCTAAAGTACAGTCTGACAGAAATATATAGGCCTACGGTAAACCATATGGCCTATAGTCTTGACACAGTTCTGTAACTACTTCAGATTTTTTATAACTAGATAAATTCATATTCTCCATCTCTCATGACTACACAATTAATAAATTGTATTTAATAAATGTGTAGTTAGCCTGCACTTCGATTAAGTTATGAATAGTAGACATGTTATTACATAAACATAAATGAGCCCAAGATTTTTTTCCTAAAAATCCACGACTAATAATAATAATTGTTGCAATAATTGTAATAATAATTGCACATGTCTAACAGTGAACGATGTGTAAATTTTACGAGGTAAAACTGCAAATAGCTCAAATGAAAAGAAATGCACCAGTCAAACGTTAATTTCACTGTACAAAGAGATCGTAAAGTTAAAGAGTTGAGTGTGCTGTCCAGTATTCACAATTAAACAAATAAATGACTAATACTTGCGTTATAAAGTTTTCTTATAATACACCTTTCAATGCATAAAATGATTGCAATGCAGTTTTCACACTTAACAAGACATTAAACTGCTGTAAAAACAGTGCATTTAATTTTGTAAATATGAATAAGTTATTTTAATGTATTTACAGTATTTCAGTCAACTGATTTAAAGCGTTTTATGGAGATATTAGACTATATTACACTGTATATAAAAAGTAAAGTGTAACCAATAAATGCTCACCGTATCCTCAAATCCTCAGCCTGAAATAAAAGTGATTGACGAAAGTTGAGAAGATGTTGTGTGAGTCTGATGCTGTCTGATTACTCTGTAAGATCTGTTCATCCTTCAGACGTGTACAGAAATCTAAACGCTCATCATAGTCCCTCCATTGTGACGCGTTTGCGTTTCT
Source organism: Misgurnus anguillicaudatus (assembly GCF_027580225.2). Taxonomy (NCBI): domain Eukaryota; kingdom Metazoa; phylum Chordata; class Actinopteri; order Cypriniformes; family Cobitidae; genus Misgurnus; species Misgurnus anguillicaudatus. The sequence continues at coordinate 5,547,040 of NW_027395276.1, read as the reverse complement.
CTGAGCGCCGCGTGAACCGCGCTCGTCTCTTTCATTCATTTGCCCTTTATCGGTTTTGTTCGTCGGCAAACAAGCGCCGACCGCGAGAGCTGAAAGAAAGATGGACTGAACGCTACAGAATGAAAAAGAGAACGCGATGGGAGGGGCAGAGAGAGAGAGAGAGAGAGAGAGAGAGAGAGAGAGAGAGAGAGAGAGAGAGAGAGAGAGAGAGAGAGAGAGAGAGAGAGAGAGAGAGAGATGCGGGGGCACAAATCTATTTCTAGCATAAAGAACATGCAGCAAAAATAGACTGTGTGCGTTATGTCAAACTGCATTCACCTCAATATTTGTTTTATAAAATCATTTTACTACGTTACCAAAAGCGTCGTATCAGATAATATAACTATAAATCTCAAGATATTTCAGCAATTTCATGTTTTGTACATTTTTATCGCAATAACTCGATAAGCTACACGATATAAATCCTCGAATTATACTGTCTAATCGCGGTTTCTATTTCTAGAGAGTTCTTATGTTCAGTTATATGAAAGTGTCACAGGTGAGTAATGATACACGAGCAGGTAGACACGCGCGTCTTCAGCAAATGCATCACTCGCCAAATTGAATGAACACGTGCGCGAGCGCAGTTGGCGGTTGTCTGTGTGGCGCGTGAAATTTACGGTGCGCGCGGCACATTTAAACCGGTGCTGTGTGCGCGTGCGTTACTTGATCGTGAGACGCGAAAGGTCCATGACACATCATTGTGTTTTTGCTTTATTATTTGAGATGTCAATCAATCGAATAAAACAGATGAAAGATCATATCACAAAATTAAATCCAGATTTGTTTAAAATTCCCATTTCTTTTCAGTATTTTACTTTTTTTTGCAAGTATATAAAATAGCAGTGTGTTTGCCGTTGTAACGGTGATAATCTGATTTAGATTTCATAACCACAGACCCTCTATTTGATTTATCTGCGAATTGGACTACTGTAAAAAACAAAATGCAGCATGAAGTGAAGATAACTTGGTTTTGCATGTCTTGATATAGGCTAACTAAGAAAAACAAGTTGCATTTAACTTAATTTGTTATGTTAAAATAACATAAAATATATGTTGATTAGACAAAAATGCTGCATTTTTACAGTGTAAATATTTGTGTTTTTTGGTTTGCAGCACCATGCACTGAAGTTTCTTTTAGTATTATTATATTATATTATATTATATTATATTATATTATATTATATTATATTATATTATATTATATTATATACTCTACATGTTTGTTTTATGACCCCTTGTCTAATCGCACTGCACCCAAATATCACAATAATTATATTATACGTTTAAGCTGAAATGTAATGAAATATTTCCTTTCAGTATTAAGAATTGAAGTTCGTAAAAAAATACATTTATCTTAAAATTGTTTAAAAATCAGGTTTAATATTTAGCCTAAAGCTAAACATATATTATGTATTCTGCTCTATTGTTTATTGGATCAACATTAAGACGTACAAACTAAAAAAATAAAAGGGCACCATCCTTTTCTGAGGTTTGTGAATAAGCATATTTTAAAAACAAAATATAGGCTGCTAAAAGGACTGGAAAATGTTTGGAAAAAATGTATTTGTACATTGAGATTAAAAGTATGAATAACTTTCTAGTCTTCTTTGTATCATTAAATGTATTATGTATTAAAATAGTTCATTGAACATCCCAAATTGACAAAAGAAAAAAATAAGCACACATGTTATTTAACATATGAATTCAAACACGATTTAGAATTATAAAACTAAAATGATTAACAAATAATTACGTGACCTTGACTCGTGATTCTTTTTTCTTTACGCGCTTGCGTGCGTGCGTGTGTGTGTGTGTGTGTGTGTGTGTGTGTGTGCACGCGCAAGAACAGGTAATTTGTTTTTAATAAATGGTAAGATTTGCTGTTTGTTAAGTTATTAAAGAGTTAAATGCTTAAATTCTACAGACACACTTTTTAATAAACCATTGAGATATTTTGATTAATAATTTTTTTATGATTTAAATACACCAGTAAAAATACTGTTTTAAATAGGCTATTATTAATATGGTTACAGAATTTACCTCAGCATGTTGTTTAATTGTTATACGCGGAGAGAATGTTTGAGTTTTTTTTTTTAGAATATTGTTCTGAATTTTACAGCAGTTATGTGAAATAAAACCAACAAGTATTCTGAATTGTGTACATTTGTACCATTTTAATGAATTGTTGTTAAGATTTTCCTCTGGTGTATATAGCACAATATATACAGTCTTTATTTAATATAGTATTGTGTTTAATATTTGTCATTTGAAAGGGAATGCTAAATGTTTCCAGCTTTACTGTTGCATTTAAATATTAACTTTATTTTGTCCAGCACATTCACAGTATCAGAAATCAGAATATTTATTTACACTGTAATAAAAACAGATTTTAGTGCTCTTATAAGTGTGTTTTTTTTACAGTATCTGCACTACCTAACACTAACACTATTAATATGATGTGAAATGTATTTTAATTTATATTAACATGTTGATCATGTAACTGAGAAATTCTGTTTCAGTATATTCTTCCCCTCATACATACACATTCATCTCACTGATATTAAAAGGCAACTAAGACACAAGCTGAATGCTCTTCAATTAAAACAGATTCTTAATAATAAACAACACACACATTTATCTCTCTGTGTTCACTTACATACACATTTACACCTGTTACCCACACCTGGGCAGTAGTTTGTGTCAAGAATTAGCATGCAATGTCGATAGATATTATAACACAACACCATTCATTAGAAAGCCACCCGTCTCAATCTAACACATGTTTCTCGGCTCTGTTTGTTTGTCATCATTTGATTAACATTAAAATCTCATTTCTGTTCATATCTGTAAAAACCTGACAGTGGTAAGATACAAAATGTGAAGCTTTACAGCAATATGCATTATAATAAAGTCCACAGTATCTAATGAGAGAAGTCATACAGTAACGTAAAGACAAACAAAATCATTTCAATCTCTTTCTGTAAAATTATTACATTAAAAAACTTACTGTACATCTCTCATCTGATTATAGTTTTACAGATAAATGACTCTTACTGTATGCAAACATTTATAAAATTAACCATTGCAACGACATTGAGAACATTTGAAATGATTCTCATGTCGTCGCTGTCACATAAGGGGAAAGCTTCAAAAATAACCACAATCTTAGATTAATACACTCTAAAAAAGGCTGGATTATTTTTAACCCATAATGGGTAAATATTGGACAGAACACGTGCTGGGTTAAAAATGACCCAATGTTGGGTTGTTGTTATGCAACCATGGGGTATAATAACCCAGCATTGGGTCATTGTGTTCTGTCCAATATTTACCCATTATGGGTCAAAAATAATCCAGCCATTTTTAAAGTGTACAGCACAAAATAAACATCAAATCACAAATGAGAAATCAACTTATAGTTTCTCCTCTAGACATGAAAATGAAGAAGTCTTGTTTCTCATCCGAGTTTCTCCTACAGTAAACCAATAATCTCATTCATCTTCTCTATTTCATATATTTCTGCACTTTTATAAATCTTAATTCATTCATACTTCATACAAGCATCAGTCTGATATCCAGTAAAGACTTTAACAGGTTTTAATCTCATTCTCTAAAGCAGTATTTCACTTCATTACATCACAATAATAGATTATAACAGCGTTATATTCATCTAAATAAACAGCATTTAAACTGAAGCTTGATGTTTGAAATGTAACTTACAGGTTATGTGGGTTGTGGATTGAGGCAGCTGTGATTTGTCTTCAGTTTCTCTTCTCTCTCTCTCAGAGTTTCTCACAGCTCTTCTCTATTAATTGAAGGTTTGGATGGGGGGGGGGGTGAATATGTTAATGAGGGCTGACATTGACTCATGCATTAGAATAACTGAGGCCAAATTCATGTCTGCGTTCCCAGACGACTCCAGCGGTCAAGTTCAAGTTTAGAGTCTGATCTGTTTAACACACACACACACACACACACACACACACACACACACACACACACACACACACACACACACACACACACACACACGCACACGCACACGTGCGCGCACATTCAGCCTTTAGTGATTAACACTCTCACATTTGATAAAAAAACATGTTTAATTTTAACTTTTTTACTTTTAACACTTTTAAAACATTACGGGGCGGTTTCCCGGACCAGGATTAGCTTAATCCAGTACTAGGCCTTAGTTTAATTAGGAAATATAACTAGTTTTAAACAACATGCCTTACTAAAAACATTACCTGTGTGCATCTTGAAGTAAAACAAAGGGCCCTGATGTATTTTAAGATCTGTAAGTGAAAGTTTTTTTCAGTTTGGAGAGCTCTTAAAAATGTTTAAGTCTAGGACTAGTCTAATCCCTGTCCGGGAAACCGCCCCTTAATCCCATAATCTAAAGAGGTGTTTTGTCTTTTGCTGTTTTTGTCTTTCTCATTATTGTCATTGTGGTTTTTATTAGATTATCAGTACTAAATAAAAATAGTCAAATAAAATCTTTAATTTAAATCAGTGCAATACTGATACTTTATTTCAACATGAAACTGAAGGATATGAACGGTCATTATTTTCATACATTTGTCTTTATTTAACTAATTGTTAACTATAGAGGTGCGTGAAGGTTTTGTACACTGTTAAATAAAGAGGTCCTAATATGTAGCATTTTGATACAGATACATTTGATACAAATCTGTATCTTTGAGATATATGAACTCTTTAGGTGTACAGCCCCAGTGACAGCATGCGGTTCATATTTTGACTATTTTTTTGACAGTGAAAAGAAGATCTGATCAAGATATAATCAAACACTTTCACAATGCACATGATATCAAATCAGATTTACAAAAAATGTTTGTCGTATGAAAGGACATGTCCTCATTGACCCGAGCATAAAAATTGATCTTTAAAACTAGATTTGATTTCTAATATCATGAATCTATTCTGTGGTGGACCAAATATTCTCAATATTTCAAAGTCTCTGGTGTGAGTGAGTCCTAAAAATGACCCTGTCCTTATCAGTTTATAAAGAACATCCATCATGGTCCATCCCTGAAGATCTTTTATATTAGCTCAGAGGTTCAGAAGAGCTTTTGAAGCTCAGGAAACTTTAATGAAGTTTTCATTTGTTTCTCACAAACTTTATTCATAAAATTAGAGGAGTAATACGTGGATAGCGTAATAATAATTTTTTGTCATTTATAGTTTATTGAGATCTCATGTTGTGATTGTTTATATGATTTTTTTACTGTCAGTCAAATAATGATTAGTTATAGTTAGATATATAATATTGTTGGGTTGTAGTGTAAGTCATGATGATCGTGGGAACACGGATCACGCGGGAGCTCTCCGACTCGTCTCCACAGGCCGTAATTGGCATCTTCACACAACATCTCTTAACATTGTCCTACAGCTGAATGGTGTCTGACTGGATGACCTCTGACCTAACTCTGAATATATGTTTAATTTACTGAGAAAACTATGGGAACGTTGTGAGAAGGATCTCTCTGTTAACTCTTCATGGGCTCAGTGAGGAAAATACAGCATTGATTTGTGTAAAAGCCTTATTTACTGTCAAGATGCCTTAAACAATTCACTCAAGTGCCTTGTTTTATATTTTGATATGATTTTATTCTGTAAATGAGATTATAATTTATAATTATTCAATACTTAACTGCAGAAAAGCCTATAGGATGAACTGCTCTGAAATAATCCTTCAACATAAGTATGACTGAAAGAAATATCACATGACGTATAACATCTCAAATCCTTCTACTAGACAACATTCAGATCAAATCTAAAAAAAAACCTTGAAGGAATTTTATGGAATTACATTTGTGTCAAATTAAACGCACGCAACTTTTGCAAAAACAAACAAAAATATACATTGATAAAAGAAAAAAACTATCTGAAAATAAAAACAATCAACTAACTAGCAAAAACATTAACATCATCTTTAAATATACTGCATTCTTTGTTTATAGTTTTCTAAGTTTCACTTTCACTAAATATAGTTTTGAATGTGCTGCAAATGTTTTCGTTTTCACTTTCCAAGTTTTCGTTTGCGCTTCGCAAATTTACGTTCTCCATTTTGACACAAACCTCTCGTGAGGGGCGGGCTTAACAGCGGTTCGCTCTTATTGGCTTGTGAGATTTTGATTGACAGCTCATTGAACCGGAACCCCGGAACAGAAGGTGGCAGTAGTGCACCAATAAGCTGGATCCCAACCGCTGTTAAAAATAACAAGAAGAAGACGATCGGACGCTGTTTATCAGCGGAGCTGCAAGTAGTCTAAACAAACGGTAATAAGAGTATATTTATTTAATGATAAAACACGGATATTTTACACGTCAGCAGAGGAATAACAATAGTTCAAGATGAGTAATCGGGAGGCTCACGGTCTGGAGCAACAACACCATCCTCCTCGGCCGGACAATCGAGGCAACCTTACCTGAGGTAAGTTAAGTTTTTAATAACTATCAAAATAAATAGAATAATCCCACTGCAAGTTTTATTGATGTGCTGCTGAGGAGGTTTTTGCTGTTAGCCGTGCACAGGGTGACCAGCTTCAAAATTTCAGGGTTCTTATGTTAACCTTGTCTGTAAATTTGCGGTTTTCTAAAGCAACAATTAGTTACAAACAAGTTATACATTTTAAAGTATTAGTGTTGAATGACTATTGTGCTACATGTAGTGATGTCATTAAATGCTTATTGTTTATTTTACTGCCCTAGACGGCGAAACTCAGGACGAGGCAGCACTTTCTGTCCCATGCAGTGGTTGACAGGCACCTGCTTCTGTCGAAAAACGCCTTCAAAATAACTGATAATAACTTTGATCACACATGCATGCATCGAAGGCCAAGCAAATGAATTTAAAGAAAGAATGGAAACAGCAGTGCAACATAATGCTTACTTTTACAGAGTGTCAGTTGAAATGAACTCAAATGTCTAGACAAAATGTTTCTCCCAATAGTAATGTCTTTTTTATCATTTATAGATGCTGTTTAACAGTTGTTAATGATTTTACATGCATCTGAATGGTTTACAGAGTCTTAAAGGGATAGTTCACACAAAAATGAAAATTCTGTTATTATTTACTCAGTCTCATGTTGTTGTAAACCTATTTAAGTTTCTTTATTCTGCTGAGAAGATATTTTGATAAATGATGGTAAGCACACATGAGAGTGTACCCATTGACGTCTAAAGTACAAATTAAATCTAAGGAGGAAAATGGAGGACAGTCAATTTTCTATGTCATGTGATGTTTAAACACACAAAAGTTTCTAATCTAATCATCCATATGCCGATATATAACATGCATAACGTCTTGCATTGCATTTGTCCTTCATGTTCAGCTGCGTTGACTCTCAGATATGTAAAGCACAGGCTGACAGATGTAGTGAGAAGGCATGATATATAAAGATAAATTACCAGCACAACGCTATAAAGTGTTGCCATGAATAACCCTGCAGATGCATATGAATCCGGACACAATAAGAGGGGAAGCCCAGCAGTCAGAGATGTGTCTCCATTGTGATTACAGGTGGGAAATAGTTTTAAAGGAAAGGTACATCTGTGAACCAGCTTTTGTATCTTGTAAACCTGAAAATGACTTTTACAATTTAAATGGAGCACAGTCTTTGGATGACATCAAGTGTCTGTTGGTATAACTCCTAGACATTCAATGGTGATATCAAAGGCTTTTGGTCTGACAAAGGACAATAGATCTCTGGCACCACGACCACACCATCATCCTCTGTGACATTGTCAACAATTTCCTCTTAAAAAAGTTGCTCCACCATCTGAAAAAGAAACAATGTGTTATAATGCTAACCAAATTTAGTTTGATACATTTCTAAGGACACATAATTACATAATGCCAAAATAACTATATGCAAGTACATGAATGTCAAGAATAAAAATCCTGATATTTAGTTAATGTCATTCCAATCTCATGTAACATAAGCCCTATTTACACATGGCATTGGATGAGTCTTGAGACCACATTTGCTTTAAGGGGAAGGGGACAGCACGCTACTTACTATGATAATGAGTAATGACTTTGCAAAATAGTTTGGGGGAAGGATGTATTATTACAGTGTTTTTTTGTTGTTGTTGTTTATTAAGAGTTTAATGTCATGCCATCTACCTGGCTAGAATTATGAATAAAAATAAAAGATGAAAAATGAAACGTTAATTCTTGATAAATATTCTAAAATGAAATCTGGTCTTACAAAATATGTGCAGTTCACCTGCCGAATCAAGCACTGTCTCTTCTTCCATTGCAGTTCTTCATAGTACAAGAGACAGCTGACCAAACATCACACCATAGAGGCTCAATTCTAAAAAAAAAAGAGAAAAGTATGGTCAAATCGTAGCTTATAAAAAAGCAATGTCTGTCCATAGTAAATCATCATGTGAAGTATTATGGAAACCAAATTAGTGGCATTCCTACATTAAGGGCAGGTAGGCTGAATACCACCAGATGTGGTGCAGATATGCATTTTTAGAGTGCTGCTAATACGCCTAAATAAGACAATTCTGTCGTCATTTACTCACCATCATGTCGTTCCAAACCCTTAAGACTTTGGTTCATCTTCTGAACACAAGTAAAGATCTTTAAAATGTTATCTTTTCAAAGAGAGCTTTCTGTCCCACCAGTAACAGCAAACATTACTACCCCTTTCAAGGCTTCATTTTAACCTTGCAGTGCTCTTGTAAACGTGCATTAAAGATTAATTGATTTGAATTAAAATTGATTTAAACTAAACATTCGCTGCAAAATATGTTCTCACACTTGTTCTTGTAGAAATAGCTAACATGAATTCTATGCTGAACTCGTTACATTTCAAATCTAATAAAAACATAAACTAAAAAAACCTAAAAATTTACCAAAGCCCCTTTAAATTGGTATTTTATATACAGAGAACAACATGAACTGGTTCAGTGCCTACCTGGAGAAATTACACTCTTTGGTCCTGATAAGTAATATAAAATAAAAAGCGGAATTAGGCTAAAATCTTACATTTGTTTTTTATGGACAATAATAAAGATAGAATTGTTTGCCTAACCACAATTAAAGAAAGATCATTATCTTTGCGTTTCACATATCCATTGTAAGCCTAAATGTGCCAAAGTAGACTATGGAACAAATGGGTCTGTTACATAACGATCTTTGCTCTGCTTTGAGAAATGCAATACCATTCATATACAGTTTAACACAACTGTTGCAGCCTTCACACATGAATAAATCTTGCAGTGGGATTATTCTATTTATTTTGATAGTTATTACAAACTTACCTCAGGCTGCCTCGATTGTCCGGCCGAGGAGGATGGTGTTGGTGCTCCGGACCGTGAGCCTCTCGATTACTCATCTTGAACTATTGTAATTCCTCTGCTGACGTGTAAAATATCCGTGTATTATCAATAATGTTCTTTAATATACTCTTATTACCGTTTGTTTAGACTACTTGCAGCTCCGCTGATAAACAGCGTCCGATCGTCTTCTTCTTGTTATTTTTAACAGTGGTTGGGATCCAGCTTATTGGTGCACTACCGCCACCTTCTGTTCCGGGGTTCCGGTTCAATGAGCTGTCAATCAAAATCTCACAAGCCAATAAGAGCGAACCGCTGTTAAGCCCGCCCCTCACGAGAGGTTTGTGTCAAAATGGAGAACGTAAATTTGCGAAGCGCAAACAAAAAATTGGAAAGTGAAAACGAAAACATTTGCAGCACATTCAAAACTATATTTAGTGAAAGTGAAACTTAGAAAACTATAAACAAAGAATGCAGTATATTTAAAGATGATGTTAATTTTTTTGCTAGTTAGTTGATTGTTTTTATTTTCAGATAGTTTTTTTCTTTTATCAATGTATATTTTTGTTTGTTTTTGCAAAAGTTGCGTGCGTTTAATTTGACACAAATGTAATTCCATAGAATTTCAGGAGACACAAACTGGAAAACAAGCACATCTTTAAAGTCTCATGAGAAAGGAGAAATACAAAGTTGTCAAATCAACATATATTTTTTTATGTTACTTTAACTTAAATTAAGTTTACAATTTCAAATAGTTTTTATAAGTTATGTCAACTTATCAAGTCAAAACTTAAAAGACTAGATTGAATTGACTTATAAAACCAAGTTGATTTTTTACAGTGTGCATGCTTTACATTATGTGACATCATAATAAATCTACTAATAAAACTCATTCATTCATTCATTCAAAATGACTTTTAGCAAATTCCCTTCTGATTTAAAGTCATGAATGTTGTGAATGTTGTGAATGTTGTGAGGGTATATTTGTGGGATTTAAACAATGAAAGTGTGTCATGTTTACTTGAGATGTTGTTTACACACTTCAGTCAGTCAGAATAAAGGACATTGGTGTAAAATTACTACAATTACTTCAGGACAAATGACCCACTGAAGAACATCACAGGTCAGTTAACCTTATTGATCCACAGGGTCAGAGGTCAAGCCTGTTGATAGACTGACAGATCAAGTCTCTCTCTCTCTTCAGTGTATGTATGTGTGTGTATCATTGGGCAGATGGGTGTCTGTGAGGGTGTGTGTGCACTTGTGTGTGTATAAATATGCTTTAGACAGCCGACATTGGGTCCCTTTTTGGGGAGGGGGTGTCCAGACAGACCACCCCTGAATCCCACATTTCCTTTATCTGGATAAGAATGATTAAGGCAGCTGATGGTGTAGTGGATTCTTGTGTCAACTTTCACAGCATTCAGTCTCTAATTACAAACATTGAAACAATTAAATATTAAAATGAATGATGCAGTAGTGGTTTAGAGCGGTTCCTAGGTCAATATAGTTTGTTGACCCTGGAACAGCATTTCTGTAGTAGAATAACCCCAAAAACCCGATCTCTAGCCCAAACCATATAAGGGAAATGACAACATCAGGTAGGTTGTGATGGTTTCTTTGCTCTCATGTTGTGAGTCTCTTGCGCCCTCATGTGGTGTAACAGTGAATTGATCTCCCAGCGCTACAATAATCAATGCTTTAATAATATTCATCTATATTCACAATCAAATACATCATCAGTGTTCTGAGTATTTAAACTGTTTGAATTACACACGTGTTAGTTTTTTACAGCCGAAAAATCTTCTATACTGTAAATGTGAAATCTTTAACTTTGGCCCTCGAGGTCTATTTTTCTACAGAGTTTAGCTGTAGTCAAACTCATCCTTCTGTAGGTTTCTTCTGGTCTGTTTTGGCTCATTTTTATTTCTTTGTTTATTATTAGAGAACATATAAACATCGTTACAGGAAACAAACAGGCATCAAAGACAGAAACTCCAAAAATTGAAGAACAACTAAAAAAAATAAAAAAAATAAAACAGAAGACATTCACAAGATGCAAATACAGACTCTAGAACATATCGTCGCTGTCCGATGAAACTCACGTATGTTCATTTTGCCGATTTTGAGATTTTTCGACAGATTGAATGTCCAGGTTCATTTCCATATACAGTATACGGACTACCGGCACATCCGGGAACTTGACTGTAAATTTCGTCACCGCCCCTTTTTGGGTGATAGAAAAGCAGCGCTTCCATTGGCTTCCATTCAAAATAGCGGAACAAAGCAACGTTTTTACACAGCCGGCAGGCGTAAATAACTTATGAAATCACCCAGATTAAACATGTCGAGTATTTATCTGTCCATCCTGCCTGCCATAGAGCGCGAAAGATACATTAACACATTTAATTTGGTCAATATAAAAACATGTCCCTTTCATTCTCACAGCGTCAAATTTTGTGTAACAACGCCATCCAGTGATTGCTGGAAATATCGCTAAGCCAGTTAGTTGTATGGCTGGACGGAAAAGTGCACTCATTACTCTAAATATAAAGACATAATAAATAAATACGAAATAATTTTCAAATAGGCTACCAAGTAAAATCATTGCTTCCCTGTTGACTCGACGAGGTACGAGTAAATGTCCGGGTAAGACACCTCTGGCCAATAGGGAGCGTTGTTACACAAATTTGATGCTGGGAGAATGAAAGGGACATGTTTTTATATTGACCAAATTAAATATGTTAATGTATCTTTCGCGCTCTATGGCAGGCAGGGTGGACAGATAATTACTCAACATGTTTAATCTGAGTGATTTCATAAGTTATTTACGCCTGCCGGCTGTGTACGAAGGTTGCTTTGTTCCGCTATTTTGAATGGAAGCCAATGGAACGTCTAGTGTGATTTCCCCCAAAAGTGGGCGTGAACCTCTTCAGAGACATTCTATTGCTGCGTCCGAAAACTCAAGGCAGTGACTCGTTGCCTCGCTGCCTCATGAGGAAATGACTTCGGAGGCATGAAGGTAGCTCAGAGAAAGACTTTCGGACACACTTCTAAGGCAGCGTGTTTGAAATTTAAACAGAGAGCGCCTTTGTGATAACTAATCACATATTTGAAAACTACAATACTAGTTTCTCGCTAGAAATGCAATTGAAAGGTGTAAAAAGTGAAAATATACCTTTATTTACACTAAATTGGTGGTCCAGTCGCGTCCTTGGCGGCCATTTTATTTTTTCGAACTCGACCGGACTCGACCAATCACATTCTTAATGTACGTCCGCGCATAGGTATCTCAGGAGACAGGAAGTAAACCAAACATTGAATTCGGACATGCCTTGATGCCTTGCTGCCTTGGAAAGCTGCCTCAGAAGGCAGCAATTTAGAGTTTTCGGACGCAGCCTATGACGTTGCGCCGGTTGTGCGTATGCGTCACATACCTAAATAGCCAATGAAAACTTGTGAAATCATGTCATCTGATTTTCACGTACCCGTTTGGTGTCAAAGCTGTCAATCACGCCGCATATCTTCCGCCTGTGAAGCATCTCGCCGGTCTCGTAAAGGTTCATCGAACCTATGCACTGAATAGCCGAATAAACATGACAATGACTTTCCTTCGAGGTAAAGGTTTCCCCCGGACGCCAGACTAACATCTAGGAGTTACTTAATTACGGTAGGACTGTGCAAACAAAGTATCTGTCTAGCATTGGTGTTATTTACGCTGGGGATTTCCCCACCACTTTTTGAAAGCATTTGGTTAAAATGTTCTGAAAAATCAAGCGATGTTTAAGACTGGTTTTGTGGTCTAGTGTCACATATGTTGTGTTGTATGCTTATGGTGTGTTTTCTTGTACATATGTAATGAAATTCATTGTAATCATTTATTAAACGCGCTGCTGTTTTCTACGGTATGGTGCTTTGGCACTGTTCGGTTGAGCTGGTGTTGCAGGGACTGTTACATGTGTGATGTGTGCATTCGACATTGTTGAGGGTGTAAAATGACCACTAATATGCGATTTCTTCAGATGAACATTCGTTTATTAACAACACGCCACAACAACTCCACAATCTCTCTCTGTATAGACAACTCAAGTTTCCCCTGGACACACCCCTTCCGTGCTGCCGTCACTCTCCATTAAAGGAACAGTGTTACACCATCACATGACATCTCCCCCCCCTTTTTTTTTTTATGTATTTAGCCACATAAAGGTAAACAAACATATAGACGTCAGTCCACAGTAACCCTGCGACAGCAAAATGCCCTGCAAAACAAAACAGCATATATATAGAAATATATATAGATATATATAAATCGCACATAAACATAACCCAAAACCCAGAAGTCACGTACTGAAACACCCATCAGTCCAAAGAACAGAACAAACAGGTTTAGTATCAGAAAAGTGCACCCTTTAACCAGGTAGCGCAACCAGTAACTGAGCATAAGGCATTCAAAGTCCTCACAGATCAAGCCTGACAACAGGCTTACTGACTCGTCCAAACCTAGTTAGCATCAGTCCAGACTTTGGGTCAGGCAATGGTTTCCCGCATGTTTGGGCTGGTACTGACACCGTCGCCTCTGTAGGAGTAGGCTGAAGGTCAACATGCCCTTGTGATTGTGGTGGATTTGCGTCCACAGTCTGTTTTGTTATCAGGGTTGGTGTTGGTACAGCTTGCAAATGACGTCGGTTACGTCTCAGTACTGCACCTTGTTCTGTCTCAATGACATAGGAACGGGGTGTTACACTTTCCTGCTTAATCACTGCTGGCGAAGCCCAGACCTTCTCATGGTCCAGCTTAGTAAGAACAGTGTCACCCGGTCTCAGCAGAGACAGATTTTTAGCTCCATTACGACGATTATAGTAGAAAGCTTGTCTGTCTTTCTCCATTTTGTCTTTTAACATGACAGACTTCCTGTTTGGCCACCTAGGTTGAAGATTTCTCTCTAGGGTTGGAAGCGTTGTTCTGATCTTCCTACCCATAAGAAGTTCCGCCGGGCTGACTCCTGTAGTGGCACATGGGGTTGATCGGTAGCACATGAGAGCTACCAGAGGATCTGTCTGCTTCAGGATTCGTTTTGCTATTTGCACAGCCCTTTCGATGTGACCATTACCTTGGGGGTGGTGAGGGCTTGATGTACAGTGTTTGAAATCCAGTTGCTTGGCCAGTTCCTGGAACTCAGCACTGGAAAACTGAGGACCGTTGTCACTCACCACCTCATTTGGAATCCCGAATCTGGCAAAGACGGCCTTCAACTTTTGTGTGACCTGAGATGTCGTTGTGGAAGGTAAGTGTAGTATCTCTAGAAATCTGGAATAGTAATCAGACACAATTAGATAATTCTGTCCACGATGTTCACAAAGATCAGCTGCAATCTTTTTCCAGGGTCTGTCCGGGAGTGGTGTGGAGATCAGGGGCTCCTTCTGCTGTGCGTTCCTCAGCTCACGGCATATCTGACATGACAGCACAGCATTCTTTATATCCGCTGAAATTCCTGGCCACCACACTGACTCCTGTGCTCTCTCTCTAGACTTTGTAAGGCCCTGGTGACCTTCGTGAATCTTCTCCAAAATCTCAGATCTCATCGCCTTTGGCACAACGATTCTCTTACCTTTGATCACTAAACCATCATGCTCTGAGAGCTCCGCTTTTGCGACTGTGTATTCTCTGGCTGCTACTGGGACTTGGCTCTTGTGTAGTGGCCATCCAGCTCTGATCAGCTTGATTACGGCTTGCAACTCACCATCCTCTGTTGTAGCATTTCTGATACAGTCGATTTTATGGGACGTCGCAGGTATACCCTGTATTACCACGTTCACATAACGCTCCACCTCAGCATGTGTTTCTGTTTCCTTAGTGTGAGCAGTTTGTGGGCTCCTCGACAGTGTATCTGCAACGACAAGCGTCTTGCCTGGTACATATTCTGCTTTGGGCTTAAATCGCATCAGACGCATCAAAAGTCTCTGGCATTGTACTGGAACATTGTCAAGGCTCCTATTGTTAATGAGAGGAACCAGTGGCTTATGGTCTGTCATCAGCTTAAACTCATCCAGGCCGCACAGATATTTCTCAAACTTCTCACACGCCCACACGCCAGCCAGACATTCTTTCTCGATTTGAGCATATCGAGTTTCTGCATCAGTGAGACATCTGGAGCAGTATGCTACCGGCTTCCATCCTTCATTGTGAAGCTGCATGAGCACCCCTCCAAGTCCATAACTGCTCGCATCAGCTGAGATGGCAGTGGTCTTAGTGATATCATAAAATGCAAGAACTGGTGCCTTCATGAGCAGCTCTTTGATGTTTTCAAAAGCTGTCTGCTGCGTGTGTGTCCACATCCACAAACTTTTCTGTCTGAGTAATTCATACAGCGGCTGGCAGACAGTTGAGAGGTTGGGAATGAACCTTCCCAAGTAATTTACCATGCCAAGCACCCTCTTCAGTTCCTGCACATTTTTGGGTGGTGGCAGCTGCCTGATAGCATCCACCTTTTCTGGATCTGGCTGTACCCCCGTCTCATTAATAATGTGTCCCAGGAACCGAAGTTGGCTTTGTCTGTATGTGCACTTCTCAGGATTCAGTTTTAACCCTGTAGACTCCACTCTCTGCAGCACTTGTTCCAAGCGGGAGTCGTGTTGTTCCAGGGAAGACCCGTAGACCAGTATGTCATCCATGAAGACTTCTACCCCCTCCAGCCCTTGGAGCGTCTCCTGCATTTTCCTCTGGAAGATCTCTGGGGCGCTAGAAATCCCAAAAGGAAGCTTCCTGAAACAATATCTACCAAATGGCGTGATAAAAGTGGTAAGTCTGCAGCTATCTGGATGGAGAGGGATCTGCCAAAATCCGCTGGCTGCGTCTAAGGAGGAGAAAACTTTGGCGCCGCTCAGTTTAGCAATAATCTCATCTGCTGTAGGTAGCACAAAATGTTCTCGTTTTAACGCTTCATTTAATCTTTTAAGATCCACACAAATGCGGGCTTTGCCATTTTTCTTCAGAACAGGAACCATTGGCGCACACCATTCCGTTGGTTGTGTCACCCGCTCTATGACGCCATTCTTCTCCATCCTCTGCAGCTCCTCTTTCACCATTTCCAGCATTGGTATTGGAACACGTCTCGCAGCATGTACTGCAAATGGTGATGCAGAGTCTTTTAACTGAATTTTGACAGGGTCGGTCTTGAGTGTGCCATGCTCACCAAATGCATCGTAGTGCTCGGAAGCCACTCTGTTTGCCTCCTCCACTCTCCGTACAAGGTTCATGTCAGCTGATAGCGTCCGGCTTAGCAGGTTATTGACATTGTATCCACGGACCACATAAGCAGAAAATGGGTACGACCGTCCTTTGTACACTGCGGTGGCTTGAAACTGACCTATGCAGGCTAGCTTTCCCCCTGGGCTATTCAGCGTAACATTGACTGGCTCTAGTGCTTTTGTTGGGACTAATGTGCTGAAAGTGTCCTCCGCTACAATATTTACATCAGCACCCGTATCTATTTTAAATTTTACAGGGGTCTCCCCTATCAGCAGCTGCACCATCCACTGCTCTTCTAGTTTGTTTACATTGTAAACTGAACCCAGAAAGTATGAGGGTTGGTCAAAACATTCAGTGACCTCTCTGACTGACCTGTTACTGTGGCATACTCTAGTCCAGTGTCCGATTTTGTGGCATTTGTGGCATTTACCTTTCTTTGCGGGGCAGCGCTCATTGCCTGCATGCACAGCATTTCCACACTGTCCACATTTTCCATGACTGTCGCCTCGAATTTTGTCCTTATGTTTGCGCTGTCCCCTCACAGGTTTTTTACTTGTGCTGGCAACTGCTCTGACCATGCTCACCGTCTCACCTTGCATGCTAACTTGTGTGGCCACCTCCTCCGATTGACGAACAGTCTGGATTGTTTGTGCTAGCGTGAGATCGGTAATCAATTGCAGCTTCCGAGAGAGATCTTTATCCAAGATGCCGACCACGATGCGGTCGCGAATTGTTTCGTCTCTCATAGCGCCGAACTCACAATGCTCGGACAGCTCATATAGCGCTCTGATGAACGCTTCTGCTCTTTCCCCGGGTTGTTGCACGCGCTGGTGAAAGCATGCTCGTTCGTGTATGACGTTTCTCCTCGGAAAGAAGTACTCATTAAACTTTTCCAAGACGATCGCGAAGTCATTTTTCTGTCTCTCCTCCGCGAACACAAACGATTTATAAATGTTCTCTGCTTCGCTCCCCATGGCGTAAATGAGACAACTCACTTGCACTTCTCCGTCCTCTTTGTCCAGCTTTGTAGCTGTTCGGAAGCGCTGAAATCTTTGTCTCCAATCCATCCATTCCGTCGGCTTGTCGAAGGAAAAACTCGATGGTGGATTAAACTTCGCCATATTCCGTCACTTCTGACACCATGTAAAATGACCACTAATATGCGATTTCTTCAGATGAACATTCGTTTATTAACAACACGCCACAACAACTCCACAATCTCTCTCTGTATAGACAACTCAAGTTTCCCCTGGACACACCCCTTCCGTGCTGCCGTCACTCTCCATTAAAGGAACAGTGTTACACCATCACATGACAGAGGGTTTATACATTTATGCTGAGTATTTTCTTGTTGTTGACTAGCCTACGCTATGCCCATTTTTGATGCGCGTTATTCAATATTTTTCCTGTCCTGCAGTAATGTTTTTATAAGATCTTTTGTCCCCACCACTTTTCAACACAAACTGACGCCCCTGTTGTGTTGCATTACCATGTCAGTGTATTGATTCATTGTCCCTTAATGGTTTGCAAGAGACATTTAATACACTTATAATTAATATTAAATAAAGTAAGCGTATTTAACCAAGACGTATGCTATTTAATAAACTGAGCGTATTCATCTGTCAATACGAAACGCGACTTGGCCATTCTAATTAATGATCGGAAGAACGCGTATCGATCAAAGTTACTGTAAAATATGCACGCATGTACATTTAAACTCAATTTTGGTCAAATGTGGATTATATCATGACACTGGCAAGAATGGTTAACGTTACATGTAAATATGCCGTACCAAGTATGACAACGCTACATTCAACTGCTTTTGATATACGGTGTTTTTTTCACTTTCTGAAAAGTAACCGTTTTGGACATACGTGAGTTTCATCAGGCAGCGACGATATTTTACAATATATGTACTTTTTTTTTTACCTTTTTCACAACTTTAAGAAACTTCATTAAAATATTAATTTCTCTTAAGAAAACAATTTGGTCAATTTCTTAATATTTTATTCATAAAGGTTTCAACACCATGACCTTTCATAAGATGACATCAAAGTACCGCGAGAGCGATTTTAATGCATACGGAGGAGTTTGCGCTCCAGTCACTCTCGCGGTAATGTGATGGGTCAAATCAAACACATCTTTTCCTGAAGACCTTGCTTAACTTGTACAGATGTGTTTTATCAGGGTTAAGAGCTAAACTACGCAGATAAGTGAACATTGAGAGGTTTGGAAGCTCGGACTGTAAAGGATGTTTTGTCAGTATTATGTGTGACGTGAACAGCTGCTGTGAACCTGTAGGTGTCGCTGTTACTCAACTGATGGACACACATGTGTCGCGTGAGTTTGTGAAGTATGTCAGTACACGATGAATGTTTACAAATTAAATTGATAAAAATTATAACTGAGTACTTTATGAGTGTAAATGAGTGTTTGTTTTCAGTTTATAAATTGTTTGAATTGATGCATTGGTTTAGTTTTTGATATATCTGCTTTAATCAGAAATCTGAGTTTTCATTCAATCATTACAATCGTGTCATCATTTCAAAACTGAGTAATGAAATGATAAAATGTTGATATAGGTTAGTTAACTAACCTGTGTTTGAACTTCAGAGGAAGATCTCAAGTATGATTTGTTTGAAGGTGATGAGACTTGATTTCATATTTTGTTATTATTGTAAAAGTTTCTTTCCAGCTCATGGAGACACTGGAGGTCTGGATTTACTGAAGTTTATCTCTACAGGTTTGACATTAAGAGATTTTAAAGGCTCTAGAAATGTTGTCTGTCTGTCTGTGATGTATGTGTGGTGTCTGTGTTTGGTCTTGTCATTTTAAGTGACCGTGTGAGAAAAAGTTAATAGTGTAGATACGCTTGAATCTTTATTTGTCTGATCTATTATAAGACTTGTTTTTATAATTTTATAAAAGCTTTTTAGATGATAAATTGTTAATATCTTTTGTTGTGAAATGTTTTTTCAGAGTGACTTTAGTTTAATTCATTCAGATGTGACTTTTATGTCTGATTTGTGTTCAGTCTGAACTGATGCAAACACTTGGATGGCGAACGTCTGGACATGTTTGTTCATAACTGAACAGGATTGAAGATGAATGTTTTTCAAATGCAAATGAGACCTATATGAATCTACACTATAGTCTGGCAAACAATGTTTAAGAGCAAAGTAACACACATTTGACAAATGCAAACTTAAATATAGCTGCAATCTTTAATACACCGGTGTAAAGCCAAACAAGGAAGTAAAGTTGAGTTTGAATGAGCAGTTTAAAAAAACCTATAGGAGCCCTTACGAAAATGTATCATTGTTTTATTGTGGTAAAAGTGTAGTAACCATGTTTTTTGGTGTATTGATTACTATCGGCAAAATCATGGTTTTACTACACTAACCATGGTTTAACTATGTTTTTTTTTTAAAAACCATGGCTATTTTGTGGTTACCATGGTTTAACTACAGTAACCATGTTTTTTGTGTTAACTGTAGTAAAAACATGGTTAATTTTCGTAAGGGAAAACCTCATGATTTCAGACGAATAAATGCAAACATTATCAATAAAAATGTTCTTGTCCACTGCATCTGTTCATCTCTTATTGAGAATCATGGAACACTACAGTACTGTAGGTCTCTGAAGGAAAAATGTGAGTGGTGTTTGCTGTGGCAAATCTTGGGACACAACAAGTTTATTGAGTAATGTCTCCATGTCCTCATGTCCATTCAATGTTCTGATGCAGAGATATAGCTCTTGCAAAACTGTTGCTAGGTTATTCGCGTTGTTTGCCTGGGAGTAAATTGGCATACACCGATGATTATACTCCAAGCCATGAAAGGAATAATCCATGATGACTCATGATGTATGTTTACAGTATTTGAAAGCAAAAATAACCATTTTCCTATCTCAAGACCACTAGGTGGTGCTAAGACAAAATCGTGCATGCAACCTTAGGTCATGACTGTGTTACATCTAGCTAGTTTCATGACTTTACCCTTTAGTTTAGAGAAGAAACAGTTGTATGACCATAAGGCTTGCTTAACACCAATAGAGTTGTTTATTCAGAAGCGATTGTGTTGTTTTTTCTATGGTGGTTTTGAGGGCTATTTTGTTGCACTGAACTAAGCGTTAGGTAAAACCTGGCATGTTTGGTATCGTTGGACTCTGCAACAATTCAAGACTCAAAGAAAACAAGTCCCATAAAAATACGCAGCCGAAGTTATAGGCATGTAAAACATTTGTCTGACCACTAGGTGGCGCTACAAAACTGTCAATGCACCGTCAGTCCCTGACTGCCATCACAAGTACCAAGTGCCCTGCTGAAAAAACAGCATCAAACCAGCATAATTCCCATGCTGGTTTGATGCTATTTTTTCACCAGCATACCAGCACCAAAACACAACATATGCTGGTCTTGCTGGAATGAGCAGCATGGGATGCTGGTGCTAGTGCTGGTTTGGTGCTGGTTTAGCTGGTGGTCACTAGCAAACCAGCACCAAAACACAACATATGCTGGTCTTGCTGGTATATGCTAGTTTTTTCAGCAGGGTGTTGTGTAAATATGCGCAAGTTTGTTGAAGATACAGCCTTAAATCTGTTTTTTCATGCTCTATGTAAAATTCGTTGACATGGTATACGAAAAAGGATTGACGAATCAATCTCTGGGTGTCTAGATGCTACATACTGATTTTCACGCAAACCGGACCAAAGCCCCAGCAGGAATTAGAAAAAGTTTTTTTTTTTTATTCAAAATGGTGAAATTTTTTATGACAGAAAAGGAATTCATGGGGTCATTTATTTATTCATTCAATCGGCATGAGCCAATGATTCAGAAGAAAAAATATTTTCTTTGACTAACGCATCAGAAGCAATCACGTAAGTGACATTTTGGTGGCGCTAGAGGGTTTGACATTTCAGACAGTCTATCTTTCATCATTTTCCTGAGTAGACTTCTATGAGCTGCCATAGACGCGATGGCAGAAGAACAGAATAATAAGAAAACAAACACAATATTACAATAGGGGTTAATAAAAAATATACATATATAGAAATGAATCTCTTCAATTGTGACAAATAACCAGAAAATGTGTTTTTTCAAAGTTGAGGAGACATCATAGACGTTTGTGTTTTATTTAAGTATTAGATTGGGTTATTTCTAACATCTTTAAGGAGAAATACAAACAATCAAATTGAATTATGTTAGTGATATTGTCTTAAAATAATTTAATGAGAAATGTTTGAGATTGTTTGACTGCAGACATTTGTAGTATTTTGTCATATTGAGATCTCTTCTAGAATGTTAAGAAGGTAAAGTGTGAGATAAACAATCAAATACACCCATTTCAGTGGACCCTTTCAGTTTTTCTAGATTTACTATTATGTGTTTAAGTCAAATGATCATTTGTGTTTCATTCTGTCATCTACTGACAACATTTCTACCAAGTTCCTAATAAAAATCATGTTTGTATTTGCATTTATTTACTGAAAATTAAAATATGTTAATATATTAATGTTTAATGCATCTGACTGTTGAACTGCTGTGTCTAAGAAAGTCTGCAGCAAAAATAATAAAGTTGAGCTCCTGCTGAAAGAAATGGCAAATGTTAATGAGATTTTAATTTGGCTCTCATTTGCAGTGTGATGGGTCTGGTGAAAATCTGACGTCTTTGAATGTGAAGCTCAGCGTGGAAACACGTCTGTTTGAGAGGACAAAGAGGATGAGGTGAAAAAAACCCTCAATAGCCTCAGAGTGCCAAATAAAAGAAGAAGAGGTGTTTATGTTCCCTAGTTACACTTACTGACCCACATCACCCTGACAAATACCTAGAAACATCCTAACAACCAACAAGAACACATCAACAACTGACTAGCAACATCCTGGCAACCATTCACAGTGCTAGTGTGTGTGCGTGCATGGGCGTGTGTGTGTGTGTGTGTGTGTGTGTGCGTGCACGGGCGTGTGTGTGTGTGTGTGTGTGTGTGTGTGTGTGTGTGTGTGTGTGCACGGGCGTGTGTGTGTATGTATGTGTGTGTGTGTGTTAATTGGGAAAAGATAAGTCCAGTTATCCATCCAGCTGAGTAAAGAAAACACCTCACACATGCTCAATTAAACACATGAAGTGTTGCACTGTTTAGTATTCTGATCATGAGCGGGTTCTGATGGGTCTCTCTCTCTTTGTGTGTGTGTGTGTGTGTGTGTGTGTGTGTGTGTGTGTGTGTGTGTGTGTGCGTGTGTGTGTGTGTGTGTGTGTGTGTGTGTGTGTGTGTGTGTGTGTGTGTGTGTGTGTGTGTGTGTGTGTGTGTGTAATAATGAGAGCCCCCTCAACGACAGCTGGTCTATGTCACATGACCTCTCTTCATCTGTGTGCTCATTACCATCATCATCATTAGTTTAGTTAAACAGAAATCAGTCAAAACTAAATCACAGATATTAGAAATCTTTCCTTCCATGAGCCGTAATAAAAGAATTCAGTTTAAAATAGCTCAAGTTAAATCTGACACAAAGTACTTTATTGCAAACCCTTCTAAAAATACAAATGGTTTAGAAGTGAATGAAGAGTTACGGTTATTCTGTCGTGTATTTTAGCTTTACAATAAAAGCACGTTATTTGTTTATTTTTATAGGATTAAGTTAAAAGTTTGTCTTGCATTGCTGCATCAGTTAAACAACCCTGTAGTTACTATTTACACTTTACATTTAATAGTAATAATTCTTTTTTTGTAAATCATCTCATTATTCTATCGGGTAAAACAATGATGTTGTGGTTGCTTTTTCTATTATTGCTGTAAAATGAATTGTTTGTGTAGTTGTTTAACTGAATATTTGCTGATAGTACTAAAGTTGGCATGTAATGCTACTGTGACAACATGCCACACTTTCCCCCATCATTTTCTTGTACAAAAAGAAAAAAGTAAAGCTGCCTTGAAATAGAAAACATTCAGAACGGAAGTACAGAAATCTAATTGAAGTGTTGTATATAATGTATATATATATTATGCAGTATGAGACAAAGATCTTTGCTATTTGCTTAACTTCTAAAAAGATTCAGATCCTCACAGGTGTTTTGTTATAATGCACACATGCACCTGTCATCTCTCTCTCTCTCTCTCTAATGCAGCTGCTTAATTCTAGTTGACAGATGCTGAGGTCCGGTGTGAGGTCCGGTTGAGGACTGTTGTCATGGTAACCGTCTGTCTGTATCAGTGAGAATGTTGGGTCTTCTGTCAGAAGCCTTACAGACTGAAGCTCTTGAGCTCTGAGCTTTATTACCGTCTTCTCTCTGATGTGCCAATTAGCAAACTGAGTACCAAAGGCCTTTGTAAGAGTTTGTCTGTTTGCCCAGAGAAAGAAGAATTTCGCTTTCTTAAAAATAACCGCTCCAAAAAAGCTTTTACAGCCTTTTACAGAAACGTTTTTTTATCCTTTAGAAAAGCATTGACAGTCCTTCAGAGAACCCAGGAACTGAAAAAACACGTAAAGCAACATTTGGTTTCTAAAGCTTTTATACTGCAAAGAATAGTTTTTGAAAATGTCTTTGCTATTTAAACAACGTGAAGCTGAATGTGATAATGATAACTGCGTCAGGCTGAAACTAGCAACAGCACTTGCGCCGGGCCTATGATAGGGCCCATGGTGTTCATGTTACAAAATTGTGAGATTATATTGAATTATTTCTCTAAAGAATCTGTTTTCATCTTTATAATGAACTTGTTTTTTGTATTTGATTTTGATAATTGGATAAATTTCCTAGTATTCATTTTAAAAGACACTAAGCACTTCAAAGACTGCATGTGATTTTTTTACTTACTTATGTCGTACTTTAATTTAGAAATGGCACAGACTCTATTAATCATGTTTATATTCTTAGTCTGTGATATCTGCTTCACTAAGCTATATTATTGATTATATTATATTATTGTTAGTTGATAAGAGTCAGAATCACTCTTCTTATATCTGTCTGTTCAATTCAACATCATCAGTTATAGCAGTCAGTGATCTTTCATGTTTGATTCAGTTCACTTGAGAATATCAGACGTTTCTTTTTTTCTGTGCTATCATCACAGATTTATCTCTGTACTCTCATGATGTCAATATGTGTTTTATTTTGGTATTTTATTTCTTCTTATTTCTCTGTCTCTCTCTGTGTTTATATATCAGTCTCAGAGTTGATTGGTTGCAGTACTTGAGTCAGCATTATTTCTCTCTACAGCACAGAGACTCAGATATAAATAAGTTTCTCAGACTGAAGCCTAAACATTGACAGTGTGTTTAGCACAACAACAACAACAACAACAACAACAACAACAACAACAGATGTTCTTTATATAGAGATTTATTACCTTCATTTATACTTCATTTGGTTTATGTATTGTGTTTCCATTGACGTGTGTGTGTGTGTGTGTGTGTGTGTGTGTGTGTGTGTGTGTGTGTGTGTGTGTGTGTCTGGTGGGGTGATCATGTAAGGAATAATTGATGACAGGCTGTTGAATTATTTGACGCAAAGTTACAACACAGGGGTGCATTATGTTTAAATATATCAAAGGACCGGAATCAATTATTCCTGTTATTCCACGGTTACCACAGATATTGCTCTGGTGGTTATTTTAGACATTTGACAGATCAGGTGTGCGTTTTTAGAAAAATAGTAAAGCATTTTTTCAACCAATCAGAATAAAGCTTTCAAAAGACCTGTGGTATATTGCTCAATAAATGATTGCAGTGCTTAAAGGGGACATATCATAAAAATCTGATTTTTCCATCTTTAAGTGCTATAATTATGTCTCCTTAGTTTTGGTAAACCATTCTCTGCAAACATGTGAAAAAATAGCTCCTTGAATTTTGGCTCCCCTTGTGATGTCAGAAGGGGGTCTTATTATAATAATACCACCTCTTAATCTGTGCTATCCAATCACGGCACTGCCATTTAGTGCAAAGATCAGCTCATTTGCATTTTAAAGGACACACCCAAAAAACGAGACATTTTAACATGTTATAATAAATTATCTGTGGGGTATTTTGAGCTAAAACTTTCCATATGTACTTTGGGTCAGGTGGAACCAAATATTTATTTAAAATCTTAAAGTTTTGTGAAATGTCCCCTTTAATACTTTTTTTGTCCATGG
Organism: Misgurnus anguillicaudatus; assembly: GCF_027580225.2. Classification (NCBI taxonomy): domain Eukaryota; kingdom Metazoa; phylum Chordata; class Actinopteri; order Cypriniformes; family Cobitidae; genus Misgurnus; species Misgurnus anguillicaudatus. The sequence goes on along the minus strand of NW_027395276.1, from coordinate 5,521,309 downwards.
GTAAAACTGTACAGATATGACAGATATTTATTAAACTAGCAGATATTTCTGTGAGTTTGTCATTAATGCAGCAAAAGCTCTGTATATAATCATTTTGTGGTTTAACCCTTTAAGACCCTTTACATGCAAGTGTTCAGTGTTCTCTCTCTCTCAGTCTGTCTCTCTCTCTCTCTCTCTCTCTCTCTCTCTCTCTCTCTCTCTCTTAGTCTCTCTCAGTCTCTCTCTCTCTCTCTGAAGGGAGGGAGGGAGGGAGGTGGTCTGGTGCTCCTCTCATCATCTGTATCTTTTGTCTCAGATCTCTTCAGTGGTCGGAGGCGCCGCTGCGCGTCAATCTGAGCGTCTCTCTCGCGTCGGTGCTGCTCGTGACGGCTTTAACTCGTTGTGCAGCTTGGATTTCATTGCTTCACGGTCAGAGGGAGTTCATGAAGATTATACAGATTTAATGTGGAGCTAAATGATCTGATCTGACTGAAGTTCCAGTAGAGATTGAGATTGAATCGCAGTGTCATCTCTTCAGATCTTTATGATTCATTCATCTGACAACTGAACTCAAGGTAAGAGGAAATCTTCTAGCGCATGATACCTGTTTCATCTGACATATATCATCGCATGATCTGTTTGGGTTTGGTGATGATTTGCATTAAATCCTTTGTGGCTAAACCCGAATGAACCCCTAGTAGTCTAGATGTCTGTAATCTCACCTACATCATAAAACTGGATTTAGAGATCATGTTTTCATTTCGGCATGTATGAATGACTTTGATTCTGTTATAAATCTCTGATCATATCCACTTTATCCAACACTATATTATGTGTTTTATTTTATAATAAACATACAGAGAAGCACATTGAATTACACTTAACCAAGAATTCAAAGGCTCAAAATGTAATCATGTTTTCTTTGTTCAGTAAGATAATAAGAAAAGATGCTGATTTTGTTCAGGTGTTTTTGTAGAGATCTCTGATGAGAGTAAGTCAGACACGAGATCTCCTGAAGTTGATCAGCTCCAGACATTTATTATTCATCTCAACACCTCTTCACGTGCCGTGTGGACTCTAATACACTGACCGCAGTGATATGACATCATAATCATCTAAACATCTGTCAGGATACTCAAACATTATTTCCTCTGGGACAGTTTGTGAATTGGGATTTTTCCAATTTGCATTTAAACACAAGCTGAAGGCCCAAAAGAAATTGAACTAAATTGGTTTGGGGTGAAATACATAGGAGTAATCTCATTGGCTAGTGGTCTGGTGATGATGAAATAGTGTTTTAAGGGTGAAGAGGTCAGGGTGACCCAGGAGA
>NW_027395276.1:5475000-5510000 GCF_027580225.2 Misgurnus anguillicaudatus | reverse complement strand
GTGTTGTTGGGAATACAGTAAAGTAAGTGATGATCTGCTGGATAGAAACAAACTCAACAGTGAGGATTTAAAGTCAACACTGATTTCATTTTAAATTTAAGATAAAGGTTCAACAGTATGTAGAGTTTATTCTTAAGAAATTGATTTAAAGTTGTAAAGTGACAGATGTTGGGGTGAGATCACCTTTAAAGGTGGAGCTATGAAGTCACTGTTATACATTTTGTAAAAATATTTTTCCTTTAAATAATTTCAATAAATTCTGCTGTTTTATGAAGAGAAAGAGAGATGTATTACTATTTAAAAGAGTATTTGAAACAGTATGCAGTGATAAATGTTTTAAAGAGTAATGGAGTACAGTGCTGTTACATGAGCGATGGCTTGTTTAATTCAGCAAGTGGTGTCAAGTCTGTCTGTCTAATTTAATAATGAGTGTGAAAGAAGATGTTAATATCGTGTTGATATTTCTTCTATTCGTTACATACTGGAACTGAGTGAAGTTGCATTGCATTATGGGAAACAGTGTACGCTGTACTACATTTTGGGCAATGTAAAAAATCACTTGTCTTCTCCATGTAGACTGTGCATACTACATAGCACACTAATCTCTGTAGGGTAAATGCAGTAGAGTATACTGCAGTGATGTGAAGTATGATTGGTGTACGTGTGCACTGTACAGTCCTCATATAATCACACTTACGCAACCCGTCTGACCCGTCTAACATCAGTGTTTGTTTTTATACATCCATACACACATATAGTCATAATCTAGATGAATAGAAAAGAAATAAAGACACGATATTAATACATTTGTAATAATTCATTAAAGCTGTATTTATACATCATTAAATCTATAATATTTCTGTTAAAAGATTTCATGATAGGGAGTAGAAATTTCTGTGTGTGATTTACTGACAAGGTGCAGGTTCAAAAAACAGAGATGCAAAAAAATACCATTTCCATAATGACCAACACCATCTACCAAGAGCAGCACAAATCAGTGTAGGGTTTAAAGATGTAAAATAAATCTTTGGTGTCCCCACGGTGCATATGTGAAGTTTTAGCCACAATTTATTATAGCATGTTAAAAATCCTATTTTGTAGGTCAGAGCAAATTGCAATTAAAACTGTCAATTCTTTTATTTCTCCCTTTTTCTCTCTGCACTAAATGGCAGTGCTGTGGTTGGATATATAAAGGGGTGGTATTATTGTAATTGGCCTTGCTCCTACCTCACAAAACATGCAAAATCTGAACAGCCAATTTTTTTTCACATGCTTTCAAAAAATGGCTTACCCATACTAAGTTACTGGGTTGATCTTATTCACATTTTCTATGTTGATAAAAGCACTGGGGACCAGCACTTAAACATGGAAAAATCAGATTTTCATGCTATGACCTCCTTAACAGTAAACAATTATCTGACCCATAGTTCCTGAATAGTCTCATAGAAGCTCTTCTACACATGTTCTCTATAAAGACCTTCTCTCATGTCTCTAACTAAGGTCCGATTCATGTTTTTTTAATTTCCTTTGGCGTGTAAGTGTGTATTAGTTCATGTTAACGATATGCGAAAGATACAAACTCCAAAGTAAACGATGATGCAAGTTTTCATTTCCAACGTAAATCTCTTTTCTTGGACTACAACAAACACACGGATTGTAGGTAACAGTTTACTTCATGGGATTGGTGATGTAGTAAAGACCGACATTATCATAATTCCTCCCGCTTTGACTCACAGCCTGTAAGTTAACTCCTGTCAGCATTGAAATGCCATCAAATCTTTCAAACATGGTACTGAGCATCACATTTCTGGCTGACGTCAGAGGTATTCAGGCCAATCACAACGTACAGATTAGCTGGCCAATCAGGGACACAGAGCTTTTCAAATCTGTGCGTTTCAGGAAGAGAATGAAATCTGGAGATACAAAAAGGTACCGTATGTGGAAAATAATGTGTTTTTTAACTATAAACCACGCAAACACATTATATTATACCAAATACACAAAATAACTATAATTGTTTTTAAGCAATGAAATGGGTGCACTTTAAACTCGATTGTCCTTATTTTTGTATCGTGGCGTATATTTGAGTGAAACTTCTAAAATGAGAACAAATGTAGTTCATTGAGAACTGATTAGATTGTCTCCGGTAGCCCCGCCCTCACGTCATTCCTCATGACAGAAAGTGATGACAGGTCGTTTCCAAGAGGGGATGTGGTTCCTGTTTTTAATTAAAGATCAAAATAAATAGTTACAAATAAGTCATTTATAAAAAACACTACAATATTTAATTCTATTTCATGGTGACTTTAAATCTCAGGATTTTATTCAACCTCTTCTGTTGTTATACTGCAGGTCTTTCCCAGCCCCCCTCTTACTCAATCAATCAGACAAAGACATCTCACTCTTTATTCTCTTCATCTAACACACAGACAGATGATGATGATGATGATGATGATGATGATGATGATGATGATGATTATAAAACTCAGTCAAATGTGTTGGGGTTGATTAAACACGACTCAATTAATATGTGAACCAAAACATTTAGCGTCAGATCAGTTCAATGTAATCATTATTATACCACTATGTTGTTTTTATTCAGTATGTGAAATGAACCCAACAGTTAAAGATCTTTAAGAGATATGTGTGAGCATACAGACCATCACCTCACCAGGTATGAAAGACAATAGATCATTTTCACATGGTTAGTTTAGGTCTCCCGGTATCCCGGGAGTTAGTTACCATGGAAACCAGACAGCCGGTTAATGTTTGGTTTTCCAGCCGGTCCACAGTGAGAGGTTCATCATCAGATGTTGCCTTTACAGTAAAGATGTTGACATACTGTACACATTAACACACATAGATTTGGAGAGTGATGTGAATAATAATATCTTACACATACTGTCTGTCTGTCTGTCTGTCTGTCTGTCTGTCTGGATCAGGATTAATGGAGGAGATAAGCGGTGATCTGCTGAACCAGATGAGATTATCAAGTGTCAGTCTTGTCCCTGATTTATTCCTGAATATTTTCCTAAAATCTCTGAAGTCTCTTCTGCAAACCCATTTGTACATTTGAGTTTTTTGTGGTCTTTCCTTTATCTTTTTGTAAATTTCATGTTAGGTTTATTGTATTTTCCATCAGCTCAGCTCATGAAAGATATTAAATGGACTTTTATGTCTAAAGATCAGCTAAACTTCATTTAATAGGGAAATATTTCTTGTTTTATCCCCCATTTGCAGTTGCATGCATGCTTTCCGTTCAAACAAACTTCCAACAAAAGACTAGGATGCATTGTCTAAGTTTTTTTGGGACAGCACAGAACTGAGATGTTATGTTGAGATGAAGGTATAGGCGGTGATATAATTAGCTTCTTCTTCATGCTGTCTGTTTATTAATCTGTGTACAGCAGATGTGTCTGAAGTTTTTGATTATAGTTCATTAGTGTCTGTAATGTAGCTGGTTAAAGTGAAGAGACTTCAGTTGTGTCTTTGTGATTGTAGTTAAGACTGTAAAGAGCAGAGCTAACTGATTGGATTTAAATCACTCTGGACAAAGACCATGCTCAATCCTTTAGGAATTGAAATGCTAAACGCCCGGAGCAACGGCGATTGAGTATACAGTACAGAGAGAGAGAGAGAGAGAGAGAGAGAGAGAGAGAGAGAGAGAGAGAGAGAGAGAGAGAGAGAGAGAGAGAGAGAGAGAGAGAGAGAAGCTGCTCGCTCATTCAGAAACTCATTTGACATTTGAATGGCGATAGATGTGAGTCAAACTGAGCAGGTGCACAACATTCCCATGCCTGTAAATATATTCAGACAGTCATTGTTTCACATGAGAATATGGTGTCATTTCCACAGTCTGTCATTTTATTGATGTCTGGAAATGTTGGTATTTCTCTTTTACCAACCAGAAGAAATTTGCTGAGTTGAACAAAGATGAAAGGTTTTTATGTGGGTCTTCATCTGTACTTTCTCTTACTAGACTTCACCAGTTCTCTCTCAAGTTCTCTATCATCATGATTGATGGTGTGTTTGTGTTTCAGTATGATCAGGGTTTTACTCCTGATACGGTGTTGTGTACGGTTAGCAGGATGTCAGTTCTACCTTAAATATACTCCATGTTATCCCCAGAAAAGTTCACAAAATGTTATTTAAGTAGCTGCAAAAGTCCAACTGGAGGATCTAAAACAGTCAGTCGATGCCACACCATTGAAGCAGCAAGGTTGTTTATAACTAAAACTCTGTCTCTAAACGAAAATTGTGGCTTAATCCAACTTCACCTCTTCAATCTTCTTAGTACCTTTGCGACTACTCCATCCCAATTCCTTGCCATATATTGTTGGGTACCAAAAAAAAAACCCTCGAAGAATTTTCAATCCCCCTGTATTCTAGTGGCATTATTGTGGAAGGTGATGTGGAACTTCTTCCCACCAATGACCACAAAGTAAGGCTTCAGTTTTATTTCAATTCACCTTGGCTGAAGATGGTTTTTGGAACCAATCGAGATACTTGCTCAAAGGGAAAATATCTTCTTGAGATCTTATTATGACCATAACATCATCAGCATTATTACTGTAGTTGTTTCAGATATATTGGGATTGAAAACTAAAATACCTTGTAGCTTTTCTCTTAAAACTCTTAGCAAAGGTTCTATGCATCCTTGTTATACACCTTTAAGCACAGGAAAAGTCCTTGTTAATCTTCCGTTTATCTTTAACATACTAAAAACATCTGTATAAAGCATCTTGACCCATTTAATGAGCTGTTCTCCAAACCCAAAGGCTGACAAGGCATTGAAAGTTATCCGTGGTCGACTCTGTCGAATGCCTTTTCCTGGTCAAGGGACAAAAGGCCCACATGAAGTCCATAAATCTCAGTGAAGTGCAATAAATCTCGCACAAGAGAAAGATTATCAAAGATGGAACATCCTGAAATACAATAGGACTGATCTTCATAAATAATTGAAGTCACAACCTTTTTTCAAGTGGTTTGTTAATGTCTTTGAAAGTATTTTGTAATCTATCCCTAAAAGAGAGATAGGGCGCCAGTTCTTCAAAAGTCCTAAATCTACTTTTTTTGGCAATAGTGTTATTACTGCTCTTCTGCAACTGAGAGGAAGAATTCTTAATTTTTTACACTCAAGAAACACAGAATGTAAATCTGGTCCAATTAATGACCACAAAGCCTTGTAGAATTCCGCGGTCAGTCCATCCAATCCTGGAGATTGTCCCATTTTTAAAGAGGTGATTTCAATATGTTATTTTTTTCTCATGTTTTCTGCTCTCCCTCTCTCTTTCTCTCTCTTTCTCTCTCTCTCTCTCTCTCTCTCTCTCTCTTCAGGTGAAGGATGTTGTGTCTGGTCACTGATGGTCTGCAGGTTCTGCTGTGGGTTCTGCTCATGTTTTCCTGCTGTTGTGAGTATTATTAATAAAACACATCACACCAAACATTTTAACATGGTCTTGTGTGTTAGAATATAGAAATATAGGTGCCGTAGAATATAAAACTGTATTTATGTAGTCATAGATGAATAACAAGAGTTGTGTACATGGTAATGATATATCATGAACCTCAAACACAATTGTTTCTTCCTTCTTATGTAAACCTCGTGCATGCAAAAGTCCGCTGGAAAACACAGGCCAATCTCAACATAACACCAACTGTGATGTAACAGACTGTAATGTACGCCCCAACATGTTTACTAATATGAGCTACTGGCATGAGCCTCAGAGTAGAGCCAATTAGAGCAGAGCTCAACATTATTATTCATGACTCTTCTAAATAGGGCAAAAATAAACCATTTCATTCAAAGTACAAATCCTAGGGTTGTAAATGGACATGTTAAAACTGTTTCTGGATCATTTTTGCACTTAATAAAGCCAAATATCAAAGAACGATTTAACAGATTATTACAATGCATTCTTTGGCATCTTTAAATAAAAGTTTTTATTTTAATGATGTTTTAACTATGTTTCTGTTGATAGACTGTATCCTAAATAAAACCTCATCTATGGTATATTCAGCATGTGTTATGACCGCATCTGCCATTTAAGACATAACTGTTACAGATTCATGTCATGATTTTTTGCCGGGCTTGTGTTGAGTCTGTTTTACATGATTCCTAAAATGTTGCTTAGGTTGGCAGTGCATTAATGTTTTAAAAATGAGCTGTTGTCTCTTAAAGTCAGTTTAGAGAATTGTTTCTAAACACATTATAAATGTTAGAAAAGTATTAGGATCATGCACACTCTTCAATCTGCATATAAGCTGATTTCAAAGTGCCAATATAAAGTCATTTTTGAAGGACTATGTATGCTTAAACACTTTACAAAGACTGTGAACTATGTAGTATTGAATTGTGGAGTTACACCATTAAACCATTTTTCCACATTTCTATGATTATTTGGGCGGGGCTTAAATGGTTGGTGGATGACCACACAATCACGAGCATCCATTCAGGTTGTAGCGGTATTTGAAAGTATTAGAAACCTCTTTTAATTAACTTGGCTTTTTTATTATTCAACTTTGTATGGGAGGTTGATGTGAGAAACTGTGAACACATTTAATATCAGACTTTACAAGAACTTTAAGCTTACTGAAAACACACTGTCATTTATTTTGAGATTGCCCAGTGTCTCTGTAGATGTGGATCTGTGTGGTTTCTTTGTGTTAGACGTAACCCATCTGCCACCTTCCATAGCTTTAACACTTTAATGTGTGTGACCGACCACATGATGCTTTACAGGACAAATCTTTATATTGTCTGCTTCACTCCACTGCCTGTTCATTAACATCTTTTATAATGGGTGGCTGTTTTTTTAGGGATGATGGGAAATCTCTCCCTTTCTCTCTGTCAAGGATGATTTATAACTCATATCCCCTATAGAGAAGATGTTATATAGAGTTTGATGTGTTGGCAAGCTTACAAACAGTGTCTGTGTCTGTTTCATGACTGTGTGTTATAAGAGTTTTACAGTAGCTTTACTAACACTGATAATGAACAGATTTCACAGTCATTAAAGACAATGAGACTGAATACACACACGCACACATCCATGACATCTCATTCACTGTTTTCAGATATTTTCTGTTCACTAAATCTCTTGTTATGTGCAAACAAACATTTATTAGATGACTCAGTATTAGATTTAAACTAATGATTATTGTTATCACTAAGTTTACAGACAGCTGCTGACTTCAGTTCTTTTGAATCTGATTTACTGTATTAAACCAAAGCCCCTCCTTCATCTCTCCTGGTTACTGAGCAGCTGTTACTATGGTTATAGATGATGAGAGATGTAAACTACTGCTCTGTGTTATACAACTAATACATGAAGCTGTAACACATCTCTCGTGTGTGTGTGTGTGTGTGTGTGTGTGTGTGTGTGTGTGTGTGTGTGTGTGTGTGTGTGTGTGTGTGTGTGTGTGTGTGTGTGTGTGTGTGTGTGTGTGTGTGTGTGTGTGTGTGTTGTGTGTGTGTGTGTGTGTGTGTGTGTGTGTGTGTGTGTGTGTGTGTGTGTGTGTGTACATATATTATCAATATATTTGAACCATCTGTTTATAGACGGTTTCAGCAGTAACAACATAAACAAACGGCTTTTGTGGAACAAACATAACTTCTGATAAACAACAGAGTCCTTTTAGAGTAGTTTGTTTCTGATAACAACAAGCAAAATAATCAACAAGTAGAATACTTTAGTTCAAATCATAACTAATGTAAAATGTGTACTATATAATAAACACAATCTTAACTACAGATTGGCTGCTTAACCTCCCTTCACATAGCAGTAATCCATGATCACTGTCTCCTCTCTTATAGGAAACCAAAACATTTGTTATTTTTCACGAGGTATTTGTTCCAGATATCAGTTTAGCCACTAGACAGACCATTAAACAAGGAAGTTAAGTTCTGTCCAGAAGCATAACCACGACAACACACGTGCGTCCCATGAAACCGGCTATACTTTCCTAAACCCCTGATGATAGATTCCAGACATCAGAAAAATATCAGTCTATACTCAAGTTTTCAATATAAGATGAGGGAAACATGTCTTATTTATGTGACGAAAACGTTTTTGGGAGACTACATACTTAGGATGAATTAAAATCCCATAAATAATACCCAACAAATGGAGAAGGGACGGCTCTTCCAAGATTATTTAATGTTTGTTTTAATGTAATGTTTGTATGTGCATCTATGAGAAAGAAACAGCGTAATAGACATGATAGTTGACACACAAATTTGTACAATACACCAGCACCTTAAATCTGCCATTATTGGAAATGTCTCACACTTCTTAGTTTAATTACTGTCATGTTTGTATGAATATGCTTCTTAACTCTTTCCCTGACAGTGTTTGAGTTTGGTTCCAAAACGCGATAAACGCTATTTTTTTTTTAATGAGTTACTGTCAAAATCAGTATTGTATCAGGGGCCGTATTCACAAAGAATTTTATCTTACCACTAAGAGTACTCTTAAATCGCACTAAAAGATTTTAGCTAGGAGTTTTCTCTTAAAAGTTATTCACAACGCCTTTCAGACCTACTTTTAGTAAGGAAAAATGATAACTCCTAAACTAAGAGTGAGTCTCCGTTGCTACGGATGACGTCAATTCTCATGCACGAGCTGCCTCGCAATGACCACGGTGATTGGTTGTTAGATGACAGGCTGTCATGCGGAACATAACACAGACGCACCAAATCATGGAATTACAACTTCAAGATATGTCTGTGTCCTACACAAAATACTAATAGTAATGTCATCGAAATGCATATATAAAAGAAAAGTCGTGAATGAAATTAAATTAAATCAAAGTAGCTAATACCCAAATGAAAACCGCCAATTGCCTAATAATAAAAAATGACATTGCATTAACACTTGCTTGATTAATTTACATCCTATTATTCCATATTAGCCTAAAAAAACTACTTAAAGCAAGGAAATGTTGCCTATATTATAGAAGCCTAATGTAATAAATAAATGACGGTGGATTATGAACTCGCCAAAAGCCCAATAGACGCTGGATCATACATATATATGATATATACCCGACCCGCTCCCTGGCCCGCATTTTTTTTTAAAGTAGTAATTCTTTAAAATAGTTTATTTCAAAGACCCGACCGACCGCGACCCGAATATCATAAAAAATATTTTTGGATGACTCGTAACCGCAGGCACACGCTCATTTCGGATCAACCCGCGCATGGGGAGAGGATTTGTTTGCAGATCAATGCAGCATTCCCGCTTATATCGCGGACTCGGACGACTGCGAGAGGCGGTGGTATGCATTACAATCGCAGTCAAGGTTGAGATTGCAGCCTTTAAACGGGCAAGCATTGCGTTGGTGTACAATATTAAATATATAATATCATAATATCATTATTGTTTCATGTAATTCTAAAAACTTCCTGCTTGTCATGAATGTAATGAATTGTAAAAAAAAACAAATGTCATAAACAATATGCTTACATTAAAGTGTGCTTTTAAGTCTAGGCAAAGCTTTTGAGTTGGTGAAACTGTCCATGTTAAGGAGGATCAGCCTTTAGGATTCTTTGTGAATAGGTCTTAGTGAGTTAGGAGTCCTCTCGACTTCTTTTAAGCTGTCCCAGACTTAGGTGCTACTTTTAGGGCTAAAATGCTTCGTGAATTACTTTTAGTGAAAAAAATTAGGAGTCCTAAAGTTAGGAGTGACACGCCCATTATTTTTAGGAGTTGCTCCTAAATTTGCCAGTTAGGAGCTACTTTTAGCCTTAAAATTCTTTGTGAATACGGCCCCAGGTCATTTAAAAGTCAATTATTAACGCCGTATTATTCTGTCATCTTTTCTCTCTTTTTTCCTAAAACGCGATAAACGCCAGTTCTCCTTTTCTGCAGAATACAATAAATCCGCACTTAAAAGTTTACATGTATTTCAGACAGAAATATTTTGGATTAGTTTATTGTGAAATTGGGACAAATAATGGGCAGTATTACTTTGTGGCAGCGTTAAAATTAACATTACACACACCCATCACACTGTTAACCCTGATATTGTCTTTACTTAAACAATCAAATAAACATCAATTAATATTTTCTGTTTTGAAGCCAAAGCTTAAAAAAGTGTAGTTGATTTAACTTTTAAGCTTACAAAATCCATTAAACTAAAACATTCAAGCAGAATGAACTTAAAATTATTAGTTCATGTTGTGAGGAATACCCATAATCCTTGGCGCCTGAATATTTTGATTATTTTCTGCTTTTTTACAGAATAAAAACTGATAAGAACTTTCACTACTTAAATATTTGTTAATAAAATGTCATATAGATTTAAGCTCTTATATTATTGATGTTGTTTTTTTGTAAATTATAATTTTGTAAACTCACCGTTCAGGTGATCAGTGTTTCCGTACATGAACGCTGTTCAGAACACTTTATTGTATTTCTCTCCACAGTTCTGACAATGCATGTCAAAAACACAGTTTTGTGTGTGTTTCTGTGTAGAATCACGTTTATTCAATGACTGACATAAAATCAGTCATCAATTCTTTGTTATAATACCATTTATAACATCAAAAGTAATATAAAGTGATAAAAACTAAAGTTATATGCAAGGGGTTTCCTCACAAATTTCTAGTAATGTAAACTAATCTGGGTTAAGAGTGCAGGAATATTGGAAGAAGTCTATTCAACTTAAAATTGTTGTTAGAACAGTTTATATGTTTAAGTAATCACTACTTAAAGTTTTTAAGTAATCATTACTTAAAGTTTTTAGGGCAACAAGTTTGCTTCATTTTTTAAAGTATATTCAACTTATCCGGGCTTACAGTGCAGCTGTATAATTCATTTCATTTTAATGGTTTATTTTCACAGGTTTGACTCAAGCAGAGACTCTGGTTACAGTCCGAAAAGTCACCCATCCTTCTTTGCGACAGCCATTAGCAGGCTCTGCTCTCCTCCCGTGTGTTTTTACTCTGTCACCTGCTGTTCCTCCGAGTCACGGCCCGTATATTCACTGGACACGAGGGTCAGGAGAGCAGGAGAGGACGGTTCTGTTCGCCCGGGACGGGGTGGTGAGAATACACCAGGCTTACGCGGGACGGGTCAGTCTCCCCGGTTACTCTGTCAATCAACTGAACGCATCACTGGCACTATCACACCTGCGCTCCAATGATTCCGGCATCTTCCGCTGCCACGTCGCCCTGGGAGACAAATATGAGCAAGATACAGTCAACCTGGAGATCACAGGTGAGATCCACACAGCACCTGAACACACGTACACATGAACACAACATATTGGTTCACCATAAACTAGAGTTTCGTGTCCCAAACAAAGTGTCTAAAACTCTTCAAGCATTCAGTGATGTTTCCTCTAAACTCTAGAGATGTTGTGCAGTCGATACATCGACCATCAGTTTCAGTTTCAGATGAATGATTCAGAAGTACTCCTAATAGTCTCTAAAGATCTGCTGCTTTAGCCCCTCATTACATTCATTCAATATCATGTTAATTTGTGTTTTTCTCTTTTCTCCATCTATCTTCAGCTCTGTATCAGATTCATTATGATGTTAACCTGCCATGACTCTTTAATGAGAAGTGTTTGATTGACTGTTTAAGATCTCTCATGAAGATCATTAACAGAACAGGTGCTTTAATGAGAGAGATTAAGATCAACTGCACATAAATCATTCACGTGTGTCATCCGTCTGCATTAAAGATGTGTGACTTATGTCTTTTTAAAGACTTGAGATTTAACTTTCATGTTTAATCTACAGTTGAGAATGAAGTAAAATGTCTTACTGAGTCTCCTGCACAAAAACAGATAAAAAGGCAGATCATTAAAAAATGTTTAAAGGTGGGGTTTAATGCTATTTCTTGCATTCTGATTTATTAACACAGTTTAAAAGTTGTAATCCTTACGCTAAACAAATGCAAAGTGTAAAAAAAGCAGTTGAGTGTGTAATAGAGTATTTCTGAGATGAACTCACGCCTCCTCTTTCATACAAGTTTTCTATAAGTTTTTTCTGGGTACCCATTATGTATCAGTGACCCCATCCTTTTATGGTCACTTCCCCTGGAAAACCACGCCCACATGTCAATCAGAGTGTGAGCGAGGATGCTCATTAGCATTGATCCATCAAGTAGAAGTCACAGGCATCACTGCATGCGACAGCTTTGTTTTATATCAAGAAGAAGTGTGTTTTTGGATGTAAGGAGATGAAAGCCTTGTTGAAGTATACTCTGGAAGGTATCATCAGCTTTTGATACAGTGGACCACAAAATACTGTTGAACATATTGAAACAAGAGTTTGGTATTGTTGGGTCTGTTTTAAAATGGTTTTCCTCTTACTTGAGTGATAGAACATTTTCTCTATATGTAAATGGTATACTGTCTAAAGTCACTTCACTCGTGTGTGGTGTTCCCCAGGTCCACTTAATGTGTATTAGCACTTTTGAGCCATTTTAAGAATGCGTCATATCATTTTTATGCTGATGACTTACAGTTGTATTGCTCATTTAATGATTCTGAGTTCTGCAAACTAACAGATTTGTTGGATAGTATTTTTTGGCTTGCTACAATCCTCCAAAATCTTGGTTCTCTGAGCTCATCTGTCCAGTCGAGCCTCAGAAATCTCGGCGTCTGGTTCGACCAATCAATGTCTTTAGATTACCATTCTAGACTTTTGGTCAGAAATTGTTTTCACCATCTAAGAAATATTGCAAAAATTCAGGGCAGTTTTATCGGACTCTGATCTTGAGATAGTTATTTATGCTTTTATTTCTTCACGTTTAGATTATTGTAATTCTCTTTTCCTTTTTTCAACAAATCTGCTTTAAATCGTTTTCAAATGGTTCAAAATGCTGCGGCTAGGCTTTTAACAGGATCTGGAAGAAGGACACACATCACACACATTTTATCCTCCCTACATTGGCTACCCATCAAATTTTGTATAGATTTGAAAATTTTAATCGTAACTTTTAGAGCTTTAAATGGTCAGTCCCCACAATGCATTGCTGATTTGTTGCTCCGCTACTCCCCAGGCCGTGTCCTCCGGTCCTCTGACCAGAGTCTTTTTATTGATCCCAAAGACTAGTTATAAAACCCGTGGAGATCGGTCCTTTCAGGCTGTAGCCCCCTAGACTGTGGAACGCCCTGCTCTTGTCCCCAGTTGTAAAACTGTTTCTGTAAGTGCATGTAATGTAAACGACACAAACAGGTAGTGAATCATAAATAGAACCGATCTGTCTTTTATAAATCTGATCAAACTAAAGACTCTTTAGAGATATGAAGGATGTAATATTACTCTATATGTACTCAAGATTAACATGAGATGAGCAGAAACAGCATGTGTTATGAGAGCTTTAAAGGGATAGTTTATCCAAAAAATTCTGTCATCATTTACTCACCCTGTATACATTTCTTTGTTTTACTGAACACAAGTGAAGATATTTTAAGCAATGTTTGTGATCTGAGGCACCATTCAATTCCATAGTATTGTTTTTTCTACTATGGAAGTGAATGGTGCTCCTGATCTGCTTTACTACAAACATTCTTCAAAATATCTTTATTTGTTTTCTGCAGAACAAATAAATGTATACAGGGTGAGTAAATGATGACAGAATTGTACTTTTTGGGTGAACGATCCCTTTAATGAAGTTTAATAGCAGTAGGATTTGCATGAGTGCTGACAGAAACAATGTTTCAGTGGTAATTCATTAATGTGTGTGTGTGTGTGTGTGTTTGTGTTTTCAGGTGTTGTGTTTCACTATCGAGCAGCGTCTGACAGATATTCGCTCTCTTTTGATGATGCTGTTGATGCGTGTGAACAGAATTCAGGTGATATTGCCGCTCCAGAACATCTGTGGGCTGCGTTTCACTCAGGACTCAACAGCTGCGCAGCCGGATGGCTGAAAGATCAGACTGTCAGGTCATTAATATTATTCATTAACAGATTACAACAATACTTAATGTTCATTTGCCTTTTTTCTGTTAATCTTAACATTTCAACTTTTGTATTTCTAAGCAAATGAATATTCTGGGAAACATTCAGTCAAACGTGTAGATGACAGCAACAGCACTTTGTAAATCATCACAAAATAATTTCAACTCATTCTTTAGTTTGTGAAAGTAACCAATGTAATGGTAGTGAAGGTCTAAAGATGCTCGACAGTTATTGTGTTGAGAAACACAGCCGGGACATTTGAGATTCTTGTATACTTCACAAAAGAATGAAAATCTTATGGTTTTAAAGCATCATAAGAGTGAATCAGTACTAATGACAGTGTTGTAGATACAGTACAACATTATTCAGTGTTATTAGTGATGAAGTGCACAGTTTATGATATGCTATAATTGGGTCCCCAGTGCTTCTATCAACCTAAAATGTGATAAGATCAACCCAGTACCTTAGTTTTGGTGAACCACTCTTTGCAAGCATGTGAAAAAATAGATCATTGAAATTTGGCTCCCCTTGTGATGTCAGAAGGGGATCTTGTTACATTAACACTGCCCCTTAATCTGCACTATCCAACCAAGGTACTGCCATTTAGTGCAGAGATCAGCTCATTTGCATTTTAAAGGACACGCCCAAAACAGCACATTTTTGCTCACATGTACAAAGTGTCAATTTTAACTTGATATAATAAATGATCTAGATGATATTATGCGCTAAAACTTTACATATGTACTCTGGAGACACCAAAAATCATCCTAAAAAAGTCTTGTGAAATGTCCCCTTTAAATGTTGTGCGCTTGAGTGAAGGTGTCTTTTATTATATTGTATAGAAATGATCTATCAGTGATCTCCACCCCTAAACCATAACTACAGTATGTCCGGCTTCAGTGATTTCTTTTATTCACCTTTCGTCTCTTCTCTTCAGGTATCCCATACAGAGACCTGAGCTCGGTTGCTATGGACACACAGAGTATTCACGTGGAGTGAGGAATTATGGGAAACGGGACCCATCTGAATTATTTGATGTGTATTGTTTCGCAAATGAGATGAAAGGTAGGTTTGTGTAAAATGAAACCTTTAGAGCTCTTACAAACATTTTCTTTATCAAGTTATACAGTTAACATCATTATAACAAATGTTTGACTGTACAATAAAAAATCACAGACAAATGTTTCAGAGTTTTCCACCTTATTTCATTAAAAAAAGGAAATGTTGTAAAATATTTTTTGTATTACCACCTGTCACGGTCACATCTCATAAAGATTTTGGTGTAATAATATTGGCTATGAAAGTAATTTTCACTTTTAAATCTTGATGAGTAACTTTTACTTATAAAGTCAAAATTGTTGAAGTTATTTTAATGAAACATAATATGTTGTCATGATTTATCGATCACATCATTTTATTACAGTGCAGTGCCGTCTGAATCGTGTATAACTTGTTTTAAATAAGCTGCTGTATTCATCATTTTTTAAATAAATAGTAAAATGCTGGCAAGTGTAGTAGGATTAAATTGAGCTGAACTCTCAAGGGTTTTACAAACGTTTTCTCAGCAGCTTTGTAATCAGGGCACAAAATGAAGCCAACGAGAGTAAAGATTGGCTATAAAATGATGTAATGGCCCATTGGCAACTACAATGTGGGAAAGATTGTGTGATGGGGAAACATTAGTCTCTCTCTCTTTATCTGATAACTCTTATTACTTCAATGGAGGTTTGATGTTTTGATTGACCATTAGAAACTATGAGGTGTTTTTCTTTATGTGTTTGTCAATGTCATGTCTTTGGCTATGAGCCATTAAACACAATGCTACTAGGTGCTTTAGGTGCTATATTAAAACTCAAGAGACCATAAAACCTTGTTTGGTGTGAGAAGCAGAAACATTTATCATTTACCATTTATGTACAGCTATATAATGACAAGAGTTTACATCAGATTATTCAGCCAATGATTGCATTGTGCCACACATCTGTTGAATAAAAGCACACTTATCTCTGGTATTGTAGGTGAAGTGTTTTCTGTCACGGCCCCTGGTAAACTGACTCATCCCGAGGCCGCAGCTCACTGTGAATCATTGGGTGGCCGGTTGGCGACCGTCGGGCAGCTTTATCTGGCCTGGACGTCTGGATTGGATCATTGTGATGGCGGTTGGTTGGCTGATGGGAGCGTGAGGTCATCTGTCGGTACAGAGCGTTCACGGTGTGCAGATGCTGAACCGGGTGTCCGAACCTTTACACCATCAGAGCCCATCAACAGGACAGATCGCTTTGATGCATACTGCTATCAAGGTATGATGTAAGATTATACTGAAGTGTGCACCTGTGAATCTCATATATCTAATGGTGTGTTGAAGCAAAAAATAAATAAATAAACATGATAGTAATTTTATTTATTTTGCTTGTTAATGCATTTCGTGGTATTTCTTTCAAATAATAAAGGTATAGTAGAGGTCTTCTCAGGTCCAAAGAAATGTACCCGACCTGAATCACTTTTTACCCGAACCTGACGTGTACTAATAATTTATTTTTGTTTAAGAAAGACTTGACCCAAAGACAAACCCAAGAAAATTAGACCCAACCCAGTGGCAATATTTTTAAAACTCGACTTGACCTGAATGTAAACGGCACCTACTGTATGTGTCTGCAGTCTGCATCTGTCAGACAGAAAGAAACAACGGTGGCCTCAACCAATTTGGCGCTGCTCCATTTATTTTCATTTGTTATCTGATGACAACACCAAGGTAATCACTTACCTTGTATATTCAAAATTGATTGACAGGTCTGTCTCAACGAAAATTAACCTACCGCCAGCCACATGATGCAGGCCCGGTACTAGGCTTGCTGGACTGGGGGGGCAGTCAGGATTTTTGGGTGGGCAGCCATTTCTCGACTAAAACGATTCATACACTAAAATTATGGATGTTTCAATCCAATATTATTTTGCATATGTCTTATAATAAAAGGCCATTTATATGTCATTTTGCACATTCAAATTTTAAAAGTAGATGCAATTAGATTAATGATTTATAATGTTATAATGATTACACTTGATGTAGTTTTACACATTAAGTCACAGTTAATGAAATCAGGCAAGCAGGTGATATGAATACAAAGCTGTAACGTTACATATAGCTATATTTTATTAATGTTTACACTGCATTTAATCTATTATTTCACTTATAGATAAATTAAAGCCATTCTTATACCTACCCAACATATACCTTTATTCTAAATAAACACTTGTTAGGAACTTTATTTCCACTTCTCAAACATTTTCTTCATTTAAAATAATGTATTTTCAATGTGATATATGTGATAAGCTGTATTGTCATTAATTCCTGACCCTATCATGCTGCTGCAGCAACCTCAAATATCACAACAAAGAACAATGCTTTAAATAATCTATATTGAAACATCATGAAAGCAATTTGACATGCATGACAAATTAGTCAAAGGTTATCCTGTAACAGCACCAGACAAAAGCACAAGCCCTAAAATACTGTAAGTGTGATTTGCGACGAGACCAAAGATAAATCACACTGCTTTGTTCATAACACAGCAAATCAGAAATTATATTGCAACATTAAAAAATACAACGTTTTACCTTATGATGACCTTGCGGAGTGAAAGCTCCTCTTGAACTTAAAAGTCTGTAGATTTTTGCGTGTGAAGTTTTTCTTAAACGCGAGCTGAATGAGCTGACGAATGACGATGACAAAACCGCTAAAATGTGATTTTAAAACTGCACGCGATGCTCAGCTGTTACAATACTGTATATTTACTGTATAACCATCTTATATCATTTATATCTACTATATAGTATGCCACAACCAAACTGCATATTCTAATTTTAATAAACAGAACTACGTCCAAAACAAACACATTAAATGCTGCTGGAGACTTGCCATTGGCTGTTGTATTTGAATGAATAAATAATGAGGTGAGTCTAAGAAAGGATAAGGGGCTATTTTGGGCATGTTTTACTATAAAAAAGTTTTAATTTAATATGTGTTGGGTTATTACGTTTATGTAATACTAAATTGCATTGTTTCTGATATATATTTTAAAGATGCGTTTTATTTTTTAGTTACCGTCATAGAGAACAGTAGTACTTTTCCTGTGACTTAAATACTGCTGAAAAGACTTTCAAGGCTTGAATAAGCTAAACAGACGATAGGGGGCGGGAGTTGTAAACGCTAGTGCTTGCCTGAAGGAGATATTTTTTGTTTAAAGAGACTCCGTTATTTTAAGGTTGGCTGGACAATTTTGGGGGGGCAGAAGGAAAATCTGGGGGGGGCAATGCCCCTCCCAGCCCCCCCGTAGACCCGGCCCTGACATGATGTCAAAAGCCCTGTTGGCAAACAGAGAAAAGGTTGGAAAAGGACTCGATGCACACACGTCAGATAGTTCGGGTCTTCTGGGGTCAGATCAGAAAAACACGTTTATTTTAAATTAACTGAGACCTGATGCCGTTGATATGAAACTGGCAAACATGAAACTTATGGTGTGTTCACACCAGATGTGAATGAAGCGTTAAGCGAGAGTGATTTACATGTTAAGACAATGCAAAGACTTGATAGACATCCTGTGGCGTGATCCGCACAAGTGAGGCTGCACAAATGACGCGTTTAACATGAATTAAGCGGTTTGGTTGTTTGACGTATATAACGCGTGATTTTGCGAAAGTTGAAAAATCTGATCTTTGACAAATATTCATGCCACGTTAACCAATCAGGAGCTTCCTCTAGTAATAACGTGATTATGACGTACTAAATGGAGGCAGAAATATGAAACAACAATGGAGGACAAAATCATTGTTGCTTGCAGGGGTGTCACGATTCTCCAAATCCTTGATTCGATTACATTTTCGATTCTAAGGTCACGATTCGATTCTCGATTTTTAATTCAATTTTTTGAAAGACAAAAAATGATATGCCATTATTATTCATTATTATCATTATAGTTTCACATTAACATGCACATTGCATGCTTTTCCTTGCATAGGGGTTTGTGGGCTTCAGTTTACGAGAGAGGATTCTTCTGGCACACACATGGACTTAATGAGCGCGTCTTGGACTCCTAGCATCTGAAATAAAGCCAGTGCGTCATAAGCAGCTGCGCTTCTCTCTGTCTCACGTGCACGCGCTCTCGCATCTGATTCTGTCCGAAGTCTAAACATAAACTAAAGTAGTAATCCTTACGTATTTGTTCAGTTTTATGCGTTTCATGCGAGCTGAGACAAACTATCCCTTTTGTGTAAAATATAACCCGCTGCATCTTGGTGGCTCTCTCCCGCACGTACAGAGAGCTGCGCTCTGTCCGAAGTCAGATCACTAGGTAGCAATCCTATTTATGATATGCATCAAGGAGTTGTAGCAATACATCCCTCGTGTTTAAAATATAAATCGCGTTCCGCTGGGCCGATGCTTTTAAAGGCACCTCTGAGAGGTTTATTTCCCCCCGCTTGGCAAGCTGACCGGACGTGACATGGGGGCGTGGCAGCATCGACGATCCCATTTTTTAATTTGAAGTTCGAGGTTGTGACTTAATTTAGATCGATTTCGATTTAAAATCGAAATCATGACACCCTTAGTCTTGTCAAATTGTTTAAGCATCCAACTACACGCGAAAAGTGCAATTTATTCGCTTCAATTGCATCTGGTGTGAACCCACTGTAAGACCCGAATCTGCTCAAGTCGAACCTCAGGTTTTCAGATCTATGTGAATCTGTGAAGACCTTTAGAGTACAGATTTTGATGTCCTCTGGGTTTTTTTCTGACTTCATAGTTAACACACATAGAGATCAAATGTTTTACCTTGTAATGCACTGTAAGCACCTGGCAAATGCATAGAAGTAAATGTATACAAACTATATCTGCCTTTTTCATATTAAATCATTTCAAACATACCCAAAGATCAGGGGCCTCATTTATAAAACTTTGCGTAGGATTTGCGTCAGAAGTGGCGTACGGATGAAACATAGGACGGGCGTACGCACAGAAATATTCGGATTTATAAAACCGTGCGCACGCACATCCTACGCATTTTTCCCTTAATAAATCACAATCAATTCTAAATGTAGCGCAGCTTTTGCGGCTTCATGACACGCCCATAGTTGCCCATAAATAGTCAGTGAAACGCCCACAAGTTAATATGCATTGATTGCGAAATCATGGCAAACACATAGAGGAAATAAAAAAAACGTAAATTCACTCAATGTGAAGTAGAAGTTATCGTTGGGGAGGGGGAAAAGAGGAGAAAAACGTTGTTTGGAGGGCACAGTGTGGGCATTACGCATTGTGATGGGGCATTTTATTTCCATTCATTTAATTGCATCTGACAAGCTACAGATGTCGGTAATAATCGACGTGGAAATGGGACATTGTTCAGCGCAAATGTAATTTCTTGTTGCTTCCTGAATGGTTGAGACATACGCCATACATTGTTTTATCAAAAATAAAACACACTAAAGGCATATGCATGAATACCATAATTCCGTAGATTATGAAGATATGGTTTACTATGAAAACAACTTTCCCCAGTGGACAATTAATACATCTATCTATTTATTTATCTATCTATCTAACTATATATCTCCTTAATTATCTATGTATCTGTCTATGTAATTGCATCTATATCTGCTCCGCCAGACGGACACACTGACAAGAATATCAGTTTTGTACATTATTTCGTTCTGTTAACTATATTCTTTATGAGGATGAATTGCACAACATGCCAATATTATTGCAGATCATATTTCACTTTTCTTTTAGCAAATATGTGTTCATTTGAATTTTTGTTGTAATTTTCGATTTATTTATTTATTTATTTTGTTTCACTGCTGATCGATCAAACGGGTGTTCGTGTAGGCTGTTAATTGTACACTCTTAAAATTGATGTGTTAAAAATTAACACAAAATATGTGTAAAAGGATTCTAACACATTTTTGTGTTGGAACTGACACATAATGTGTAAATATTATGCTTTACTGCTTACACAATGAATGTGTAAAACACGTTAACCAGTACAAAATAAAATGAAATGCATAATTATTGTAGTTTAATGACGATTTATATTTAAACGAATTAACACGAAAAAATGTGATATAAAACACTATATCCTGTCGTTTTCATAAAAAAAGTGATTTAGGCAGCGTGCACTGACACTGATTATCCTGTACTTTTGTTTGTTATAAAAACCAAATATCATATATAACACATTCCTTTATCAAGTATAAGATGTTTGTGCAACAGGAAATATACAAGCAAGTTCGGTCAAAAGCACAAATAAGTCTGCACTTCACCACAAAGTTAAATAAAAAATATAAAGTTTTACAATGCAACTTTGTCCTTAGTCAAAACGATTTGCCCAGGAACAGATAATATATTTATGAGACCAAAGATTGTCCATAAGACAGTACCGAAAATAAAATATATATAACACTGTTAACCACTACTAACACATAACACCCAGCGGCCAGCGGTGATTTTCAGAAGGACTTGCCGAGATCAAGCTGCGTTGGGCGGGGTACATGAGCGCTAAGTACCCGTTGGTTGTCTGGATCAGAAATCCGAAAAAGTCGGGGCAGATTTTTTAATAAACGCTCTCTTTATAAACCGACCGCAAATTTGAACTTTTTATACATACATTCTCGCCTAAAAAGCTTTTGAACATACACTTTGTGACACAATAAGAGTAATATTTCAAACATTATGCAGGCGTTCTCTTCCATTGGTGGCTGTCATAAGTTCACACGAATCTGCTGATGACGTTTCACATGGACAGACAACTACGCATTATTGTATTTTTAATTGTATTTTTTGCGTGTGTTATTTTTATTTAATTATTATGAAAATCATGGTCATTATTATTGAGCCTTGGCTGGCAGTCTGTTTTGAATTTGTTTTATTGAAAAAACAAACACACAACGCTTATTGTGTTGCGCCTGCGCAGTGACTTTCTTTTCCAACCGCCTTTCCAGTCAAGAGGACGTGACGAATGTTCCTGTCTGCATCAGGTAAGAAATTAAATTAAAAATTACAGTTATAATATGATATCTATTTTTCATATAGTGTAAGAAACTTTCGTATTAATTGTGCAGGAGACTGTTAATTTAAACTTTATTATGGTAACGTTAAATGCTCGCTCGTTTTGCAAAGTTACGTTTGGAGATTCATGTTAACAGTCATTGTTGTTTAATGAAAGGCACATTGGACTACGTGTTAGTAATATGTGTGACACTTGCTTGCAGCACTGTAAAGTAAATCGTTAACACCGTGTCCTAAATAGACGTGACACGCGGTAACGGGTTTCTATTCAGTTTATGTCCTTACGTTATAGGACGGGTCATTATAAATTATGCCTTTCGATTATCGCAACGCCTCGTCGCGTTTGGTTAAGCACATGGTGGAACAGTATGCACATCACTGTACCTAACGTACTGTACACCTGTGAGCGGCATGACGAGACAAAAGACGGTAAAACTCATTATTAATCGGTGATGCTGTACATTCTGGATGATGCACAGCCACATTTTATAATACTGTTTTTTATTTTCGTGTCGCGCCGCTCGCGTTCAATATAAAGTTAGACAAGACGCAATTAATTACTGGGAGAGTAGTGGTCTAATGTTAAGAGTCGAACTTCACGAACCTTTCACTCCAGTAAGGCTAAAGTGCTACGTGAATAAGAGCTGTAAAGTGTTTTTGCACTATTGAGTTATAAATACTGCCCAGTAATACTTAACTAGATGTAAATCACAATTCTTGTGTCAATGTTTGTTTGTAATCTTTTTCAGCTATCCATCTGAAAAAGAAAAGCTGGCACTCTCAAAGGAGATTGTGTTTTTGGATTATGGTCTCATTTGGTCAAAAAGAGGGACATGTACCGTAAGGATGCTTTTACATACTTCATTTATGTGTATGAAATTACTTACTTGACAATGTGTATAAAAACTGTACTTGACTCTAACTAAGTGCTATTTTTGCATTGATCATGATAGGAGCATTTTTTTTTTTTTTTTTTTTTTTTTGATGGGCCATCACACAGTGGATTTATAAAAATGAGATTACAGAACATCAGACGGTAGCTTCAACAGAGTTGAAGTGGGAGGACATCATCAATTAAGAATGCCATTGACCAAACCTTCAGTCATCAAAGAAGATGGATACAGGTAATGACAAAATCACCAATTATTGGTGAAATCTTTAAGGAATATCCCCAATTTCTGGACATGCCAGTGTTTGTAATATACTTAAAGGCAGAGTGCACAATGTTTGAAAGCCAATGTTGATATTTGAAATCACTTAAACAAACACGCCCCTACCCCAATAGAATCCGGACCTTCTTTTAAAAGACCCGCCCCACACATAAGCAACCCGGCAAGGATGTCGGTTAGTAGACACGCTCCTTACTGCTGATTGGCTACAAATGTGTTTTGGTAGTCGGCCCGTCTCCTTTTCCAAAGCGTTTTTCAAACATTGTGCACTCCGCATTTAAATGGAGATAACTTTACACAAAGTGTTTCATAATTCCAACATTAATATTTCTTTTTAAATTCACTGAAGGGGGACATCCAGTTTTCCAGACTTACCGATGGGAAAGAAGAAATGGGAATGTGACAATTATTGAGAAACTCAGGGAAAAAGCATCTTTAGAGAAGAAAATGGACATCAGACATTTATTGAAGAAAGCTGACAGTCAACATAATGGTATGATTTCCTATCTCTGTTCCAAATGTTTAATTTGGAAAATTACGTTTAAAATGTAACATTCAAAATACGATATAAAAGTAATCCTTTTTAAATAATTTTTTCTCATTTATATTTTGCATGTGACCTGCATGTTTACTACACCCAGATGAGAGCTGTGTTATACAATGTTAAGGATACTCGTTCATCTTCTGCTGTGTGAATTCTGCTGTGTCAGTCCTGTGGGACTTGATGCCGGTAGGCTTTGTGACTCTAAACTTTATATAAAATAAGTAATTTTCATGCAACAACATTTTCTAATGATGTTCATTGTTTCATTTGTGTAGGCTGGTACCAGTGTGACGTCTTTGCTTACTAAATGATCAAAGGGTGTCTGAAATCAGCTCAGCCACAGTTGGTTTCCAACAGTTCTTCAGGACATGGAGGCCACTACGTAACTGTTGCAATGAACGATTCTTTTGCCTTTCCACTTGATGTTGACAATCTGACCTGTGCGGTACTGAAAGCAACTTATATCTTAAAATATATCAGTGCCCTTTGTTTTGCCTCAAAATGCACACCAGTAATGTTTTTTGTTGAAACCAGTTATATTTCCTAATTAAACTAAGGCCTAGTCCTGGATTAAGCTAATCCACTGTCCGGGAAACCGCCCCTAAATGTTTTGTGACGGAAATTTCTTTGAATACACTTGTCAAGTTCATTTTAAGTATTTTTCTAAATGTAAGATAACATGTTAATGTTTCAGGACAAGTTAAAAAATTTTGATAATTTGCATGTTGGAAACGATTTCAGACATTGTTCTATTCAACATGTTTAGCACAGTTGCTTTTAAATTCAATAAATTATTTTATAAATAGTGTTTTAAAACGTATCAATGTAATGTATGTTTGAAGTTATTATACTTGCACTTACATTTATTTAAATTAGCATACATCTAGCAACATAGAGTACTAGCATATTTTCATGCAAGCATTAATTGTCAAATATTTGTTATTTTACAAATAAATAGTTTGTGAACAATATTCAATAGTTGTCTGCTTGATTTCATAATTTAAAGTTTACAAATCATATGTTTTTTTTCTCTTTAATATTAAAACTAAACAATTACTCGGTAACACACAGTTGTGTTAGATTAATAGAAAGTTACACATTAATGTGTTTACTGAAGCAACACATTTTTGTGTTGCATTTTATAACACATATTCTGTGTTAAATTTAACTCAACATGTGTTGTCCCTGCGCACACTCAGAACATGTGTAAAAAATAACACATGTTGTGTTGTTTTTAACACATTTGTTTTAAGAGTGTAAGACTTGCTTTGTGAAGTCTTCATGTTATTTATGAGGGGTAGTGTTGTCATTTTTACTTTCACTTTCACGTGTTTCTTTCATCTGCCGTCGGTGTCGCCATTTCTCATTTCACCCGTTTTTGTGCGTACGCCTGGGTCAGAGCTTGCGTGACGGACAGCACATTTTCCCGTCAAGTTTGCTTTTTATAAATAACAACTATTGCGTAGAGAGTGGCGTACGCCTTCTTTTGTGCGTACGCAACGTTTATAAATGAGGCCCCTGGTCTGGTTGTTTTATTTATTTACAGTGCATGAGATGTGTGTTAAATTTCCTTCGGGATAAATAAAGTATCAATAAATCAATCAATCAATCGTATTCCTGGGTAGCCCTGGCCTACGCTGTAATAATGTGTTTAGGAGAAATGACCTTTATACCAGAGAATCTAATCAAATTTCTATTCATATGTCAACAGAAAAGAAATCACAGGACGCTCTCAGCAGCATTGTTAAGTCCTTACTGAAGCCGTGGAAGTACATGACCGGCGATGTGGATGGATCGCAGGAGAATGCAGAAGATGTGCCCGAATCTCCTTCATCTACTGGTACAACTTTATTTTAAAACATTAACCAGTAAAAAAATTCTGTATCATTGTCTTAGCCAGTGAGAATGTTCCTCTGTTATGATCGCTTACTTTCTGGAGATTTGTGTGAATCAAATAGTTCACTGACAAAGCTTTAATAGTAGCTTGTATGGAAATGTTTTCAAGGAGAACAAGATCTGTCTGACCTTCAGCCTACTAACTGGACCGGACAGGTTGATTTGGACAAAGAGCTCCACGTTGCCGCTGAGCCTCCTGAGCTATCGGCTGAGTATTTGACCGTTCGTCTGAGAGCCGAAGACACGTCTCTGGACTGGAGCGGCCAGTTGGACTCATTCCCGGACATTGAACAGACGTTCCCTGCCCTGAAGTCAGATCTCATTTCTGAGAGTCCAGGTGGTTCAGCCAGAGAGGAAGAGGATGAAGATCTGTCAGGTCAGTCCGTCACAGAGACCACACAGTCCAATGGCAAGAGTTCCCTTACGAACATTGTCAGTTCATTGTGGAAACCCTGGAGATACCTGACAGGAGGTGAGGTGGACACCGTGACCGAGAGCACGCAAGCTGTCACACAAGATACCGTCATGGACAACAAACCTACAGCTACTTCTTCCTCAGGTGACTACAAAAATGTTTTGTGTTGTTTAGTGTTTATTTTAAACTGGAAGATTACATAAAACATCAAGCTCAAGTCCAGAGGTGTAGTTGTGTGACTCACATTGAACATCAGACTTCCGTGAGGAGGTTAATTCCGTCTTCATCATTAATACGGATACTGTTATACAATCCTTTTATCACATCAGGTGTTCCATTACATCTTTTAACAGCTTTGAAATCCCAGTATCTGTGCCTGTCTGAGGTTAATCACCGCTTGCGTTTGTCTCTGTAGGGTTGATGTCGTTGTTGGGCACCACAAGGGTCTCTGGTCTTACGTCAGTCACTGATAAATTCATCTCCTCCCATCCGCCTGTGAGCTCAACAGTACCAGAGACTGGCACCAGAGATAGATCAAGCATCGATCAGGCCAGTCAAGCTACAGAGCACGCTCCAGGGACAGGTGAAGAATGGGTTCAGGTGACAGAAAAACCTGGAGAGAATGCAGGAACCCCTGACCTGGACAATGAGATGGAGGAAGAAGTTCCGGTCTCCATTTCCAAAGAATCTGTGCGTAGGTTGTCCCTGACGGAGAGCTACTCCGGAGAGAGTCGAACCCATGAGATGGAGGGAAGCTCGTGGGGCGATACGTACCTGTCGCCAGGTGCCACGTCCAAAAAGATGCTTACGGTTGTAACGTTGAATACCGGTTTATTACCGGAAAGGAGAGCCACCACCTCGCTCAACCAGGACGACGCTGCTTTGGAGGCCCGTGGAGAAATTCAATACAGACGTAGAAACAAAGGCAGAAGGCCAGGCCACAGAACCACAGAGATGACAACCACAGCTGCCCAGAGCACCACTATGTCCTACATTGTGTCTTCAAGCAGTGAAAACACAAGAACAGCCATCACATTGTCTCCAGATAAGTCTCAGATAGCAAGCTTTCAAACGCCGGTTCTCAGCATCACAGATAAAGATCTGAACATCCCAGAGAAAGATCTCACTATCACAGAGAAAGATATCACTATCACAGAGAAAGATCTCACTATCACAGAGAAAGATCTCACTATCACAGGGAAAGATCTCAGCAACATAGAGAATGATCTCGCTATCACAGAGAAATATCTCACTATCACAGAGAAAGATCTCAGCATAACAGAGAAAGATCTCAGCAGTCCAGTGGAAGATCTCAGCAACCCCAAAAAAGATCTCACGGTCACAGAAAAAGATCTCAGCAGTCCAGAGGAAGATCTCAGCAACCCCAAAAAAGATCTCCCTATCACAGAAAAAGATCTCAGCAGTGAAGTGAAAGATCTCAGCAGTCCAAAGGAAGATCTCAGCAACCCCAAAAAAGATCTCCCTATCAAAGAAAAAGATCTCAGCAGTGAAGTGAAAGATCTCAGCAGTCCAGAGGAAGATCTCAGCAACCCCAAAAAAGATTTCCCTATCACAGAAAAAGATCTCAGCAGTGAAGTGAAAGATCTCAGCAGTCCAGAGGAAGATCTCAGCAACCCCAAAAAAGATCTCACTGTCACAGAAAAAGATCTCAGCAGTCCAGAGGAAGATCTCAGCAACCCAGAGGAAGATCACAGCAACCCCAAAAAAGATCTCACTGTCACAGAAAAAGATCTCAGCAGTGAAGAGAAAGATCTCAGCGACCCAGAGGAAGATCTCAGCAACCCCAAAAAAGATGTCACTATCACAGAAAAAAATCTCACTATCACAGAGAAAGATCTCAGCAGTCCGGAGGAAGATCTCAGCAACCCCCAAAAAGATCTCACGGTCACAGAAAAAGATCTCAGCAGTCCAAAGGAAGATCTCAGCAACCCCCAAAAAGATCTCACTGTCACACAAAAAGATCTCAGCAGTCCAGAGGAACAACTCAGCAACCCCAAAAAAGATCTCACTATCACAGAGAAAGATCTCAGCAACCCAGAGGAAGATCACAGCAACCCCAAAAAAGATCTCACTGTCACAGAAAAAGATCTCAGCAGTGAAGAGAAAGATCTCAGCGACCCAGAGGAAGATCTCAGCAACCCCAAAAAAGATGTCACTATCACAGAAAAAAATCTCACTATCACAGAGAAAGATCTCAGCAGTCCGGAGGAAGATCTCAGCAACCCCCAAAAAGATCTCACGGTCACAGAAAAAGATCTCAGCAGTCCAAAGGAAGATCTCAGCAACCCCCAAAAAGATCTCACTGTCACACAAAAAGATCTCAGCAGTCCAGAGGAACAACTCAGCAACCCCAAAAAAGATCTCACTATCACAGAGAAAGATCTCAGCAACCCAGATGAAGATCTCAGCAACCCAGATGAAGATCTCAGCAACCCAGATGAAGATCTCAGCAACCCAGATGAAGATCTCAGCAACCCAGAGGAAGATCTCAGTAACCCAGAGGAAGATCTGAGCATCATAGAGAAAGATCTGAATAGTCCAGAGAGCAGCACTGAGATGATGACAAATAACAGTTCACTTAGACAAAGAGGTAAAATTCACCATACAGACACAGTCAGTTTGTTCTCATGAGAGGTTACGCCCAGAAAGGGTGAAGTCCCCTGCTATAACCATTAGTGTTGTTATTGTTCTTGTGCCATGTAGATCAATGGCAGCCCACCAAACCGTACAAGTATGACATTTGGCACAGATAGAGGACAGACTCAACTGTTACTATAGCAACTTTTGAGTCTCAAACCTCAAAAGTTGAGTCTCAAACCTTATAGTGCCACCAACAGTTGAAAATGTCACTTATGTTTAATATGGCGAGTAAGCCCAATGGTCATATGTGTGTTTGTTCATTGACATAAAACTTGCTATGTGTGGCTATGAGCATGTCTTAGGGCTCAGTCACACCAAAAGCGCTTTAAACGCTTGCAAACGCAAGGCGCGACGCACTGCCTTTTTTTTAAAAAGAGCAGTGCAGCGCGGCTTTTCATATTGCTAAGCAACCACCGAGTCAGCTGTCTTGTCAATCAAATATTGAAGCGTGAGCGCTCTTTTGCAGTTAACTGTCATATTAGCAGAAACTTTAAAAAGAGGGCGCTTGCTCTGACCTTGTTTGAGGATAAGAGGAGCACAAACACGCAGGAGAGAGTGAGCGAGTGGAGTCCGGTTCTTCAAAGCAACTGTAAACTTCCCTCGCCACAACGTAAGGCCCGCCTCTCCCCTCATTCGATTGGACAATGGAAGACGCGAATGACGTCAGGCGCTCCTCCGCTCTCAGCGCTCCTTCAAAAACGCGTGCGCGGCAGGCGGCAGAAAACCGCAAGGCGCTCGGTGCGCATAAACAGCGCGCAAACGCGCCCTGCCCATAGAATATCATTCAAAAAAGGCGCCTGCAACTGCCATAAACGCTTTTGGTGTGACTGAGCCCTTAGACAGTACAAATGATTGGTCAAAAGTTACAAGCACTTTTATTGTCCTCAAATACTTCTTGTGCCATTGTTGGGCTTGGTTAAGGTTTGGAAAAGAGACTAGTTTGGATTGTTATGATCATATTATGTATAATAAGAAATTACTTGCATATTACAGACAATCTTTTGATTCAATCTCACAAAACAATTGTCTAAGATCAAAATATTTGAATCCCACTGGAGATTTCCTTCTATATGTTTCTGTATAGTTGATATGCCATGATGCCCTGCTGGTGTCCACAGTGTCAGAGACTGTGAACTGAAGAATGTGGCTCATTTACATTTGTGGTTAAAACAAACAATGAGCCATTTTGAACTGCTGTGAGTGTAAATCCATGAGAGACCCTACGTGACCTTAGAGAGATGACCTTATGAAGGGGCGGGGCTTGTGTAGTCAGGATGATTAGCAGCCTTTTTCACTGGTTTCTATGACAACAGAGGCTGCGTGCATCACATGGTTTGGATGGGAGAGTTTGTGAAGCTCATACATGAGAACGAGAGAGAGAGAGAAAGAGGTTATGAATGAGGAGGTTCATCAGGTCTTCATGTGGAGTCAGAGACAGGAACATAAACACAAAAGTACTTACTTTTCAATTCAATGTTATTTATGTAGCGCTTTTCACAATTGTTTAGTAGATCAGTGGTGTGATGACCTTCATGGCAACAGGAACTGGGTCTGTTAGTCTCAGTGTCCTCAGGATTGAAGGTGAGACAGGGAAAGACAAACAAAATCCTATTAGTGTAGGAGGCGTTCGCATGTAATGCAAGTGGTTGAATATCTGCTTAGTTCCTGTTGCGGCATAAGCATATTTACTAGACAAATTATGTAAATGCTTTGTTAAAGAGAAATGTCTTTAGATTTAAAGTGATCGACTTTGTCCTGAACATTTTTTGTAAATCATTCCAGAGCTTAGGGGCTAAGAAGGAAAAGGTTTGACCATCTTTAGACACTTTTGATATTCTAGGGATAATTAAGTGACCAGAATTTTGTGACGGTAGTGTCCGTGATGGATTTTATTCTAATAGTAGTTCTCTAAGATATGAGGGTGCTAGGCCATTTAAATCTCCCGTTCTGTCTGTGATTTTGAAGCTTTGATTGTGTTTATAGTGGGCAATAAAACATGTGTTCATGTTTCACGTGTAAAAAAAACGCGGTATTTTTCACACAATTTACTTATCTGTATAGCGCTGTTTTCACTGTTCTCATAACAGGCTGATGTCTACCTTGTTTTGGGAAGTCCCTCCTTCAGAAATACGCATCGAATTCTGATTGTGTAGTTTGTTTAGTGTGCTGCGATTCGATAGCAGCTTAGCTTAGCAGAGCCGTTTGAGCCAAAGCTGGTGACTGACGTATTCCTGTGGGCGGAGTTTAGTCAACAAACTGTTTTACTGACGTCATTAAAGCAGGAAAGCGGCCGTTCGTTGTAGGCTTTTAAAGAGGAATTCTATTGAAGAAAATATATCGCCTGGCAGTGAACTTTGAGCTTTATTATTTTACAGGTATTATTTATGCTATTATTGCAACATTACACACTAACTAGGGTTTAAAAAATGGTATCAGGAAGAATGTGACCTTTAAGGCTTTATAGGTGATAAGCAATATTTTAAAATGTATGCGATATTTAACTGGTAACCAGTGTAAAGATGCCAACATTGGGCTTATGTGGTCATACTTCTTAAATCAAGTAAGCACTCTTGCAGTGATGTTTTGAACTAGCTGAAGCTTTTTTATCTGATTTGCGTGTCATCCCCTCTTTCACATTGGAGTTTAGCATAAAGAAGTTATTTGCCATCCAGTCACTAATATCGTTAATACAGTCAGTTAGCTTAGAAAACTGGAGGGTTTTCCCTATAATGTGAGGAGATGTAAAGCTGGGAATCATCTGCATAGCAGTGAAAACTTATTTTGTGTTTCCTGATGATGTCTCCTAGAGGTAACATATATAACGAGAAAAGGACAGGACCTAGAACTGATCCCTGCGGTATGCCGTTTTTAACCGGAGAGTGACATGACACACTTCACTAACTATAAAATCTTCTTCACACAAATATATTCACATATGCTGTGTGAAGCACAAACCATCATTGATTCTTACATATCACACAAGACTGTGATGTAAGAGTGTAAGTGATATTTAACATCTACTGCACAGTGAGAGAAAGATGTTCAGTGATAACCGACAGGAAATAATAAAGGTTAGGATTTTTAAATTAGCATAATATAAATGTTCAACGTAATGCAACAGTATTAGCAGTGAGTAAAATGTGTTATTTTCATCCTGACAGGGACTCCTGACATTTAAACCCGATTTACTTTTATTTTGAAAAACTCTGAGAAGGCAAACTTCAGCATGTGTTAGAGCACTAAATAACCTGTAAAGAGATCAGTACTGTAACATATGAAACCAGAAACACAACGCATTTTAAGAAAAAATTTATTTACTTATCGTGGTTAAAAACAGCTTTCTGGACCTAAACATGCAAAACGGTGAGGAAATAATGCAATATTTGTCAGCTCTGTCAAGGGTTTGTGTGCGTAAGATGCTGTCATAGTTTGAAATGCAGATGTAGTCAGAGCTCTGAGAAAATCACCCGCGTTACTTTTGCCCTAATGTTCATGAGATTAATCTGATGTTCTGTACAGGGTGAAATATAAAACACTCATAGGAAATTCATAGGGTACAGTAGATACACACAGTGTTTGATCAAACGTCCCCGTCGATCATGTTTGAATAATGTATGAGCTGATTGAAATATTCATGACCGGCTGAAGTTCACTGTGTGTCTTTAAGAAACAAAAGATGACCTGAGGAAAATATAACACCACCATCACTGATCATACATCACATCTGAAACCATTAAGAAATGGACTGGTGATTTAAAGAGCTCAGAGTTGATTTATATTATTCACAAGTTTCTTTCATGCTACTTGAGAAAGGACTGTAGGTTTCCCGTAATTCTCAGTTTTTTCTCATATAATGTAGTTTTAGTTTAGTACTTAAGACTGTGCTACACACAGGATTGAGCCTCAGAAGTCTTTGCTATATTCAGAAATATGAAGTCTTTGAGTAATCCTGTATGTTAAAACAGATCATGATAGACTCTTCACTTGAGATTCACCTCATTCACATGAGAAGAAATTCATCTGTTTACGTTTACTCGCTCTCTTCTCGTTTTAAACTCTTATAATTCTTTCTTTTATGGGATATTACATATTAAACACAATGCTTCAGAAAGCAGCAGAAATGTCTCGTAGCACAAACTCAAAGACTTTCAGTGAAGTGTAAGTGAGTCACATACAGTATAGACATGTTTTCTTCTCAGAGACTGATGTTATGGTGCTTTATGGTCACTACAGTATATGCTTTTATACAGATGAACAATCTGATAAACATGATGACAAACTAAAGCAAACACATTTGAAACAACATGAGGGTGAGATGAAGTGAGAGATTTCATCATTCCTTTAGCTCAGTGCTTCTCAATTATTTTCTGTCACGCCCCCCCTAGGAAGAAGTAAACATTTCGCGCCCCCTCCAACTCTCCGCCGCGACTGTAAATAGTATAATTTGTCTATTAAATTACACATCTGCAAAACATTGTATCCTTATTAACATTAAAGAAAACACAAAAAAGGAAATATTAATCAACTAACAACAAAGAATAACTTTATTAACATTGTTTTTTAGTCTGTAACAGAAAAGACTTAAAATGCATCAATTTGCCTGAAAAAAAATCAATCCTTATTTACAGTATATTTTTTGACCATTCCATACTGAAAAATTAAATTAAATATAATCAATAAATAATAATATAAAACGCAAGGGCTTATCAGCGTGTTTGGGGTGTAATGTCTTTAAGTGACGGTGCAAAAAAAATCACTTCCCGAAAAAGTATTTTCCCCGGGGTCGCTTCAAGCCCCCCCTTGGGGTCCCGCCCCACTATTTGAGAAGCACTGCTTTAACTTGACAGACAGGTTGTCTTTCTAAGTCATTTATATTTGCTGCTGGAATTTGAAGAAGAGTTAAATGTGATGCAGAATGAAAAGAGATGCCAGCAGTGACGTCTGACTTGACATTTAATATATCATGTGTGTTATTTAAACATAAAGTAATATTATAATGAATGAGAGCTTTTGAATCCTACAGGATTATTCTGATTGAACTAAAGGACAAATGTTTCATTCAATATTGAGTTTTAAAAGTCAATATTAAGCATTTCATTAAATCGATTTTAAACTTTATATTCATATGCATTTGTTTATCAAGTTTGTGCATTTGCCATTTATGTATTTAATCTTTTCTTATTTGTTTGTTAAAAAGTATTAATGTTTTACCTGATCAGTATTATGTAAAAAACATTGGAATATAAATAAAGATTTGCCAAGATAGCAAAGTCTGCAAACATCAGAGATCACAACAGAAACATCTGTTATTAAAATCTTTTAATCTGATCTGTGTTATGATGGCCACATAAACTATATTGCTGTGTAATCTTATTGTTTATTAACAATTTATTCATTTATCATTTGTTTTTCCTAATCAAGTTTAAAGAATGTTAAAGAAGATTTGAGTTGATCTTTAAACTAAACATAACCACGAGCTGATTTACATTACCTCTCTTGAGAAACCTTTCAGCAATACAATACTATCCAGCAGTGAACAGGATTATTTCTCTTGCAGATATTGATGACTGTCAATCAAACCCTTGTGAGAATGGAGGCACGTGCATTGATAAAGAGGATTCATTTGTGTGTTTGTGTTTGCCCAGTTACACAGGAGACCAATGTGAGAGAGGTAAGCTCATCTCAATGTCTCTCTATCATTTACTCACACCATTATCAGAGAGTCTGCATGTGTGTGCGCACTTGAGAAATAAACTGAATTAAACCCTTCTGCTGTACAAATACACAACAGTCAAACATACTCATAAACATTAGCATTATTTCATTTATTCACGTATCATTTCTGTTTTAAAAATGAGTCCTTTGTGATGTAGCTGCACTAACACAGATGCATTATCGACCTAACAAAGCAAATGTGCTAGGAAAGAGGGAACAGTTCACACTCTTACCAAAATTTATGTTGGTGCCTTTGCATGCTAGTGTTTGATGTATGTCATGAAAGTGAAAGATTTCCATTTACATATCATGGTATTTATGTGAATTTAGTTGCACATCTACTTCCCATATGGCAAAAAATATATTAAAATATATGTATGGAAATACACTTTGTATATTACAAACCTGCAAATATACCAGGGTTGAAAAGGTTTTAAAATTCAGAAATATATTTTTATAAAGCTTTACTTTCTACAAAATATTTAATAGATTTTAGAAATGTATTTCTTTGCTGTATGGGTTTTAAGATGACCATTATGGTATTACTATAGTGTGGATGTTTGCATGTTTACGCTCAAACCTTTATAATGGATATGATGTTGATGTGTTTCTCTCCTGTAGAC